>NW_008237619.1:4647539-4654412 GCF_000691975.1 Corvus brachyrhynchos
GCAGAGGCACCTAAAATTTGAGTCACCTCCTGGAGGAGTTGTCTTTCTGGGTTAGTTATGTTGAGGCTTATGAACACTCAGTGCTGGCGAACACCCTAATTTCACCTGAACGTGAAAATGCTTCTATGTTTTTCATGCCAGTTATTTACCCTTTTCTCATCCTTTTCTAACATTTTGATCAAATGAAAAAGCAAACTCTGATAGCTTAGAAACATTGATATACAATATTTCCATTTCGCTGCATTTCCCTCCATGTTTCCAGCTAAAATTATTTACTGTATCTGATAAAATTTGTGAAGGGCTTTTTGTTGCCTTGGAACACTGTTTTCCAGCAACGTTACCGGTCTGCTGTCAAAAAATTCAAGGTTAAGCCAGCTTTAGAATAGAGCAGATAGCTTCTGTTTTTCCCATAGTCTTTGGATAAACACAAATTCCAGTTTCTCAGGCTGTTGACTTGGCTTCTTTTACCAGAGAGGAATTCAGAGAGCATATGAATAAAATGTCAGATAAACAGAGGAGTATCTTCTCCCTTTTAAGATGCCAACCACACCTTCGTCAATCTCCTGTGAGGGAAAAGAGTTGAGTACACTAATGACAAAATGGCAAATGTGCAAACTCCCTCAAGCAGCACTTAAAAAGCTGCTTCATCACAGCAGTGTGACAGGGACATGAATAGAGGATTGTTCTCTTACTTCAGATTCCAAGCAGCCATCAACTTTACTGCACATTTTCACCTATGTGAATTACAAATTAGTGACAAATACATTTGAAAGCTAGTCATTACCTCAATCAGTCAATTCTTCAAAAGATGTATCAGTGAGATTAGTTGCTCTCAGTTAATTACAGGAACAATAATTAGCTAATAAAGGAGTATCATCATTCATATAATATTGATTTTCATTGTTTTGGAGATACTAATTTTAAAAGTCCTTTGAATCTATATATTGAGAAAACACCCCAAATTACTTTTAAAATAACTTTTTTCAGGTTATAGGCAGTGTTTTACTCTCTTCTAGTTCTTTCAGACAAACTTATGCTTCTGCCATCTTCTCAGCACTGGGTTCTGTTGAAAAATAATGAAATGATCTTCAAATGCAGCCTCAGTAGTGAATTGCCTTAAGAAAGTTAAGTGAAGGATGATTAGACCAGTTGCTGCTTTTAATCACTTCACTCCTGTCCAAATCTAAACTGATGCCAAAAACTGGCAAAGATGGGTATGTCAAAGACATTGTGTCTTATCCCTATAAAAACAAAATTTGCTCTGAAATTACAGATGCAATACTGTAGGATATCATACTTCTCCTCCCTAAAATTAGTACCTGAGGGAGAATGCATGGTGAAGGCATTTTTAAAACAAGATTGTGCCAGTTGGTTCCTTATATTTTTTATACCTTGTACTTTCTTCTCAGGACCTTCAGCCCAACTTGTTAAATCTTTATAGCTCAGTCACATTCCCAAGTCTGAAAAACTATGAGAAGAGATGCAGATCCTCATGGGTAAGAAATAGCCATCGTGACACCCCAAGAGGCATTTGCAAGTCCAGCCCAGTGTGTCTGGCTTCCCCCTGCAGAGTCAAGCTAAGGACAATAATCCAGCACTGGATGATGGACACACTAGAGATGATCTTTTAGAAGACCTTCCCCTTCTCCCCAACTCTCCTGATATTTTAAAAACTATATGATTATCTAAGGGTTTTGGTTTTAATATTTTAATTTTCATTTCACCTCTATTTTTACTCTGAAAGCCTCTCTTGATTCCTGCTCCAGTTCTAGCTGCCCTGGGCAACAATTCCATTAACATATCACTAACACCCTCCACTATTTATTTAAAAAAAATTGATAAAGCCCTGTTAGATCTCAGTAGGCTATGATCATCTTTAACTTAGCATAGTCTAGTGGTTAAAGCAATATAATAGAAGGCAGGAATATCTGCATCTGACAAAAATTATCTCAGAAAATCATATAACTCTGTATCACAGCTTCTTTACATGTAATGTAAGATTTATACCTGACAAGGTGGTGTGAGACATCCATATACGGTATGCATTATTTTGCCCCTCTTCATTTCCTTATTATGGCTGCTGAGTACTAATTACATTACTTGAACTCATGGTTTTGGGGAGTTCCCTTGGATGATTTCCGAACAAAATCAACCTTCATTAACTGTTTTTCTTTCTCCGTTGTATCTGATAAATAAGAAATGTTAGAGAACACAGAACTCCTGCTGTATTGAACTAGTGGTACCTAGTCCCATTAATGCTTTAATCATCAAAACCATAGTGGATATAGAGTTTTCAGACTGATTTTAAACAGCTCTTCTCCAAATAATGAGGGGAGTAAGAACCCTTGTACATTCAAACTGATGTTCTTCAGTGCATAGATCAAACCACAGCATTGCTCTGGATTCTTTACAAAAATGTGTAAAGGTCTTCAAGTTTCATCTGCATAAAACACTGTATAAAAGTGAAAATTGTAGGACTGATTTGAGCATTTCTGATCATTTTGTCTGGGTGTATGTGACATGTCGCAGCATCCACACGTGACACTCTAGCAAAATTGCACCACCGCTGATTTCACATTACTGCTGTTGTTTCTTTGTTCTTCCTCTATTTTTTTCTTTTTTTCATTTCATGAGGCAGGTATGGAAGGACTCTGATGGGAGGCATTACTGCTGTGGAGAAGGTGAAATACGTGTCACTGCTGAAGAGAGGGACTGATAGATGTGAGTGGATACATCACCATCTCTGATACTTGGTAGATGGAGGGTTGAAGAATAAGATGATAAACTGTTGTAGACACAACAACTACATCATTCCTCTCATATATCAATTCAAGGGAAAAGGACTAAATTAATTCTTCTGGAAGATGATGTACTAGGGATATGGACAAATTGGGGTAGTCACAACCAAATGACACCCCTACTGCCATTCCCTTTATACAGCACTTCAGGAATCACTACACTAATGAGACTCAACATCTTCCTCGTGTCTTTACAAAAGCCACTTTTCAGGCCATATTTATTATCTCCTCACACTTCTTCCTGTTGGCACACTCCTGAGGCAGAAGTAGATCATTGAGTAAACACTAAGCTCAGTCAGTGCCCTTGCTGCAAATGCTCATATTTGTCATGACAGTGATTCAGTTGGATTTGGAATGATGGCATACTCTGAGCTCCCTGAGCATTTCTCTTTCACAAGTTCTGTGGCCTGACTGAGGCCAGTCTTACTCACTAATCTTACTGCTCTTTGCCCAGAGGGTTTTACACCTGTATGACTAAATGAAATATTCATTTATTTTTCTGGAAATGCATACTTTCTTATGCTGGAAAACAGAAGCAATGCAAAAGTGATTGGATCAATTTGTCTCAATTACTTTGTGTAATATTGAATTTAATGTCATTTAGAGAAACTTAAATGGAATTCTGAATTATTTTTCCTTTTCCTTATTTTTCCTTTTTCTTTCTTCCTATGCTCAGTTTTGACACTGGCAAGCACTAATTTTGTCCCTTTCTCCAAACAACCATAGCAAAAATACTTAACCTGTTTTAAATGCACTTGCATTTTATCAGAAGTTACTCTTCTTCCCCATGCATTCACAAATACATACAAAACTCCATCCATTCAGTATGGACTAGACAAATACTCAGAACATAATCTTCATGTATAAAAGATTCCCTATAAATCAAATCCTTCTTGGATATTAGAACAGGCACTCCAATGAAGAGAAAAGAAAATTAAGAGAGTGTGTGACATAAGAACCTGAATAAACAGAAACTCTGTGATGCTAAAATACAGAGGATTGAGGAGAAAGCAAGTCAAAGACCTCTCTCTTGAAATCTCTCCTAATTGGCAAATCACTTTTATATCACCATGGTACTGCAGTACCATGAGGAGACAGATGCTCCCTAAAGCAGTCAGCCTCCAAACAATTCAGTGTATTTCAGGCCAAAGCAAATAACCTGGCTTCTGCTAGAAAACTACCCAAACCCCAGAACATTTCATGGTAAGCATGTCATCTGCTTTCTCTTCAAAGCCAGGCAGGAAAAATAGAGAATTTTTACCTTTTTATCAGGGAAAGACTGTATAAAATGTATAAGATAACTATAGAATCTTTTAGATTAAAAAAGACCTTTAAAATCATCAAGTACAACCATTAACCTGACACTGCCAAGTCCACCACTAAACCATGCCTCTGAGCACCACTTCTGCACATCTTTTAAGTATCTATGGGGATGGTGACTCCACCACTTCCCTGGGCAGCCTGTTCCAGTGCTTGGAAACCCTTTCTGCAAAGGAATTTTTCTGAATATCCAATCTAAATCTCCCCTGGTGCAACCTGAGGCTGTTTTCTCTTATGCTGTCCCTTGTTACCCGGGAGAAAAGACGGACCTCCACTCGACTACAACCTCCTTTCAGGGAGTTGCAGATAACAAGGTCTTCCCCAAGCCTCCTTTTCTCCAGGCTAAAGAGCCTGCTGCTTCTCATCAGATTTGTGCTCCAGACCCTTCACCAGCTCCATCATCCTGGTCCTGCTGACCACATTATTTTTTATACAGGGTAGGATGCCACTGGCCTTCTTGGCCACCTGAGCCCATGCTGGCTAGTGTTCAGCTGCTGTTGACCAGCACCCCCAGGTCCTTTTCCTGTAGCACTCCCTGGGGCTGCTGTGACCCAAGTGTAGAACACAGCACTTGGCCTTGTTGCACCAACTGGCCTCAGCCCATGGATCCAGCCTGCCCAGATCCTTCTGCAGAGCCTTCCCGCCCTCCAGCACATGAACATTCCCACCCAGCTTGGTGTAATCTGCAAACTGACTGAGGGTGCACTCAATCCCATAGTCCAGATAATTGATAAAGATATTAAACAAGACTGGCCCCAACACTGATTGCTGGGGGACACTACTTGTGACTATCTGCCAGCTGAAGGCAGCACCATTCTCCCCCCTCTCTGAGCCCAAACAGTTTTTTACCCAGAGAAGAGCACACCCATCCAAGCCCAGAGCAGCCAGCTTCTCCAGGGGAATGCGGTGTGAAATGGTGTCAAAGGCTTTGCTGAAACTCAGGTACACAACATCTACAGCCTTTCCCTTATCCATTAGGTGGGTCACCCTGTCATAAAAGGAGATCAGGTCAGTCAAGCAGCACCTGCCTTTCATAAACCTGTGCTGGCTGGGCCTGATCCCCTGGTTGTCCTGTACATGTATGCGGTGGCACTCAAGGCGATCTCCATGATATTGTCTAGCACCAAGGTCAGACTGACAGCTCTGTCATTCCCCAGATCTTCCTTCCAGCCCTTCTTGTAGATGATATCACATTTACTAACTTCTGGTGAACTGGGACCTCCCCAGTTAGCTAGGACTGCTGGTAAATGATAGGAAGTGGCTCTTCAACCAGCACCCTCGGTACTCTTGGGGTGGATGACACCTGTTCCCATAGATTTGTGCATGCCTAAGTGGCATATGAAGTTGCTAACCATTTCCTCTTGGATTACGGAGTCTTCAGTTGGCTCTCTGTCCCTCTCTTCCAGCTTGGGGGGCTGGGTACCTGAAGAACAACTGGTCTGTAATAGTAAGACTGAAGCAAAGAAGCCATGAAGCACCCCGGCCTTTTCCTCAGCTTTTATCACTATGTTTCCCCTGCAGCCAATAAAGGATGGAGATTATCCTTAATCCTCCTTTTTTTGTTAATGTATTTATAGAAACTTTAAAAATTGTCTTCTACAATACTAGCCAGATTGAGTTCTACCTGGGGTTTGATCCTTCTAATTTTCTCATAACATCCTTGTAGTCCTCCCATGTTCCCTGTCCCTTCTTTTAAAGTGCGTGAGTCCCTTCTTTTAAAGTTCATTTGTTTCCTGAGTTCCAGCCAAAACTTTCTGTTTAGCCAGGCTGGTCTTCCTTGCTTGCCATTTGGGAGTTGGGGACAGCCTGCTCCTGTGCCCTTAAGATTTCTGTCTCGAAGAGTGTCCCACCTTCCTGGACTCCTTCCCCCTTCAGGACTGCTTCCCAAACTACAGGCTAGTTTTCTAGAGAGGCCAAAGGCTGCCCTTCAGAAATCCAAGGCAGTTTATAACTCCTCTCCTTACTTCTCCAAGAATCAAAATCGTGATTACTATGACCCAAGCACCAGCCCTTCCCCATTCACAAACACAAGTTCCAGTGGGATGCCTTTCATGGTTGGCTCATTCACTGGGTGTGTCAGCTGCATATAGAACATTTTGTGTGCCTCTTCATCCTGGTTAGATGGTCTATAACAGGCTCCCTCCCTGATTTTGCCGCCTTGGCCTTCTCTCTGACTCCTACTCATAAACATTCAGCCCTATGGTCACCATGACTCATCTCTAACCAGTCAAAACACAGGGCTACCCCACTACCTCTCTTTCTTTGCCTGTCACAGAATCACAGATTGGTTAAGGCTGGAAGGGATCACTGAATGTCATCTAGTCCAACCTCCCTGCTCAAGCAGGGTCCCCTAGAGCACCCTACTCAGAAATGTGTCCAGACAACTTCTGAGTACCTCCAGTGAGGGAGACTCCACAGCCTCTATGGGCAACCTGTTCCAATGCTTGGTCACCTGCACAGTGAAGCAGCTCATCCTCCTGTTCAGGTGGCACCTCCTGTGCATCAGGTTCCACCCGTTGCCTCTTGTCCCATTTCTCAACACCACCAGGCAGAGACTGGATCCATCCTTTTGACATCCTCCCTTCAGATATGCATAGACATCAATGATGCCCTGTCTCAGTCTTCTCCAGGGCAAACAACTGTCCCTCCTGAAGAGTTTATAGCCATTCATTGCAGCACTCCAGGCCTGGTCTCAAAGAAAATTCTCATTTGACAGAGAGAGCAGAGCATGCTGTAATGGCTCTTGATTCCTGCT
>NW_008237619.1:4654515-4687763 GCF_000691975.1 Corvus brachyrhynchos
GCTGACTGTGACCTACCAGATAGCAGAGGAGGAGAGCTCCTCCACATCATCATGGTGAGCACTTGCACAGCAAAGGACAGCATGGGTCCCTCAGCTGAGGGACTGGCATAACTCTAAGTTTGGTAAAACAAATGTGTATTTTTCAAACACAGGACATTTCCTGTGTTGAAGCTGGTCTAGAAGAATTTCAGCAAACTCTGTGAGTGTGAGACACCTTTAGAGACCATTCAGTAGCACTCACATATCTCTTCAAGCTCTTTAATTTACTGCTTTCATCTAAATGCTTTAGCAAACCTGGAAATATTTCTCTATGTTGATAAATTTTGGCAGCTGTAATAATTAATGCCTGCAGAATAAAAGGTGTGTCTATAAAGTGCTGTATATTTTTGTGTAGGTAGCTGCACATAAATGCAACCACAGGCATTCGATAATCATAAAAAAAGTATGAATGCTGAGTTCAGATCCAATGTGCCTATTGATTAAAATGCCAATAACAGCTATGTATTGTAAAAATTAGGGACAGATTGCAAGACTATACATGGAGAACACAGGGAAAGGACTTGTTTAGATTATGCTATTATCCCTAGTGAAAGTAGTCCACATAATTGTTCTGTCAAGTAAGATTTTTACACTGCAAGTTAGAAAAGTGTGGGGGAACCTGTTAACACCACTTGTCTGACCTGTTCCTGTCAGAACTACCTTTAGTTGGAGCTTCAGAACGAACAAACCACATAAAGTCTATACCCCCTTTCTAACATTATTATCCCCCCTGCTGGTTTAATTTATGTGTTTAATTTTGGTTTGCTGGGTGCAATATGGCTAATTGCTTGAGAGCTGTGCAACCTTACAAGTGAAATTTTGCTTTTATAATTTGTAGCACATCAAGTGTAATAATGTTCATTTAATTTCTGAAAAAGATAATTATGCTAATAGAATTATTTGAATAAAAATTCACACTCTATGCAGGATAATGTCCTCTACCTCTTAATTTATACTAATGTAGGTCTGTAAGGAATTTTTAATAATGTACTTCAACCCAGGGCCAGGAAGTGCTATACAGAAGCAAAGGACTGAGAGGTCTTAAATGGGACAAAAAGGCTTCAGAGGTCTTTGTAGCAAAAGCTGTCAGAAGTGATGCAGGTATTGAATTTGGATGGATGCTACAAGATGCAGTAAGCAGCCCTGGTCACGTGGGGGGATGTGGTCTTGCTATGTTTAGCTAACAAGTTAAAGTAAGGGAGGAAAAAAAGACACTGCAGGTCAGCATTTGCATTACACACAAGCAGGGCTTGCAAGGTGTAACCCTTTGTGCAGATAACCCATTGCCTCCCCAAAATGCCTGGCACCTAGGAAGGGCCAGCACTGTGTGAGACTGACCATGCAGAAACTGGCACCCAAAAGGACATGGCACTCAGCTTCATCCATCACCCTGGAGAGACAGCTGGATGGAAAGCACAGTGGCCGGAGAGGAACAGCACCTCCCTTAGTCCCAGGGAAATCCAATCTATTTTTAGAGCCATCCATTAGGCACCAGTTAGGCATGATGGCTTGGAACTGGCTCATAAGGCACCACACATACCGCTCTCTGATGCCCAGACATCCTCCATGCTGGACAAACTCTGTTTCAGCATTTGGGCGGTGACCTCAAGAGCACTGTTGACCAATAAGGAAGCTTTTAGGGCTGAGAGGGGTCATTCTGAGGCGGGGTTACCCGGGGGGGGCTGCTAATCTGTAGCCCAGCACAAGCCAACATCTCATCTGACCATCAGCCTGAGAGATGCACATTCAGGCCATTCCATGCCCCCAAGCCACAGCTGAAGCATCCTGAGAGATGCCTTAGGGCCTTTGCTGTTCAAGGATGGACATCAATTTAATTTTCCTGGAGTCATTAGGATTGTTGCTGCATTGGGTGACTCTGCTTCCAGAGGGGAAGTCATGCCTTCAGCTAAGCTCTCTTTGCATACAGCCTTTAGGATCCCCATGCAAATGAGGTGTTAATGCAGCATAGTTTGCTGTATTTTATTTTGGATGAGATCAATTATCAGTGTGGCCAGGCTTAAAAACATGTGATCCCCATCTCTTCCTGGAGTAAACTTCCATCCCCTGGCTCTTGCATGTGTTGCTCAGTGAAAGGCTGGCCACTGGTGTCTGTCAACATTAAACCACACTAAACTCTCGTGCAGCAGTATGCAGTTCTTGCTTTTAAAATGATGCTATTGGGGGTTTCCAATGTTGATTATTGCATTTGTAACAATTTCCTAGACTTGGAATGAGGAAACTATTGCAAATCCTCTGTGAATGGCTTAAACAGGGAAGCATGATAAATGAAAGTTTCTAAAGGTGGTGACTTTCATACTAGAGTAATATAAAATACTGTGATTAATGCCCAGACTGTCAGTTCATGTTTTCTCCCTGAATTATTTCAGGAGGGTTTTTTTACATGCCATTAGTATATTTACAGGTGATAAAAGAGCGGGTTTGGCAGTGTAAGGGTTTAAAAAAACTATTTATCTGTGGAAAGGGTGTCATTACAAGTGGCAAGTTTTGCACAACTCCTCTATGTTTCTTCCTCCAGCATTCTTGTCCTCCTTCTGCACCAAGTTAATCATTCACAGAAATGGTGATTTCAAGGTCACAAATAAGGAGGCACTTTTTGCAGCTTCTCCTTTTTGCTGGAAAAGAGGGGGGACTGAGGTCAAGACTATTCATTTCACAAATGCTGGCTGACATTAATATCTGAATGCATTCTTGATTTCCTCTGTTGGGTACGGGAAATAGCTTTAATATCTTGTATACCACAATGTGGTAGCTATTGCCTTTTAATGTTGATCCCTATAGACCATCAATCCCTAACAAGTGTGGCTACTTACTGAAACTGAGATGGTTTCACACTGATTTATAGGTAAAAGATTCCGTGTCTCATGACTAATTCCTCAAGTTTTGTGGTTCCACTTAATTTTTTTAATTCCTTTGGCCATCAACCACCACTGATTTTTAGGTAGAACTCTTCACTGATTTGATTGTGGAGTACTTAAGAACATTACTGGATTTTATGGCATCATGTTTTTATGGAGCTGAGTTACTTAATGATGTCAGAACATTTATTTTTGAGATTTTCTCTTTTTTTGGTTTTGTTTTCTTCTGATAGCTTTAAATATGAAGTGCCTTATAACTTGGGAAGAACAAGTTTGTATGAAATAAAAACGGCTATGGATCTTCACTGAAAATACATAGTGAGGCTATTTTTACTTTCATTGCTCAGTTTTGCAGAATAAACAGATTACAATAAACAGAATACAGAGAGATGATAACATTATTATTATTATTTATACAGCACCATAAATGTGCATTCTGCTTAACATACAAATAAAAGATATCTCAGGAGATCACTTCAAGTTCAACTCCAGCATAAAGCACAACTTTCTCCTGAACATTTCCTTTTTTTCACAGTTGTTAAGAACAAATGTTTCAGACTGGAGTGCATTAAAGTGAGGAACTGAAATCCTTACCTAGGCTCAAAAAGAAAGTGATTTGATCATACTGCTTAAATGTATAGGCCAAAACTCACCCTGTTATAAAAGTCCTCTTGACTGCAGGGAAGGCCAGAGCTGACCCTACATTCCCACCAAAGCTGCTGGAGTCCAAGAGTGCTCTGAACTTTTGAAAATCAAGATTTTTTATGTTTTCAAAGGTGGTGCCTCACTGTAGGTCATAACATGTCACAAAAATTATTGCAGCATATCAAACTGCATATTAATCACAGTGCTCACTTTCAACCAAAACCTTAGTCATTTAAAAAAATTTATTCTCTTATTTTTTAAAGGGAATAAACACTGAAGTGATTCAGGCCTAGAGATGCTCTGTGAGGAAGGAAATCCTGGAGACTGAAGAGATTGAGAAACCCCAGTTGGAGCACTGATCCAGGTGATGAAAGAGGTGTTGTATAAGCTCACCTCCCAAGGTGTTGAGAGCATGTACATGCACTGTTGTTATCCATAGATATGAGCTGGGAGCCACAGGGGTGAAGAGAAAAGCTCACTCCAGAGAAACAAAATATTCCAAATGAACAGTTTTAAAGGAAAGTCACTGAAAATACTAACCAAGTAGCACAACAAATTAATTGAAAATACAGCGTTAAAAATACTAATTAAAATAAGTGCCTATATAGTATAGTGTTTACAGATTTCAGAGGGAGGAAAGAATGTTTGCTGGAAAACTTTGTAATTTTGCAAGGCAATAAGAGACACTGGCAGGTGCCAAGTCCCCTAGGGATAACTTGTGGCCAAGCTTCAGAAGTCAGGAAGGAACATGGATTTCAGTGTATCTGCAGCTAGGATCTTTGGCAGGATGCAAAGCTTTGTGTGCCAAAGGGACACCTCTTCAGAACAAATTCTTTCTTTTAGAACTTAATTGTTAATGTAAAACCCCATTAATACAATTGTGGCAAGAAGATTTATCTAACTTTAATGCCTTGACAAACTGGGTAGTACTTCTAAATAGCCTTTTTTAACACTTGTGAAAATTCACCCAGTCAAAAAAAAAACCAAACAACTTCCATCCCTTTGAGCAAATGAATTGTGCTGCTGTTGGGGCACTGAACATTTAAGCAATGAGAAATAGTGTCCCAGTAAGAATACCACTCTAATCATGCAGCTTTTCATCATGACACAAAGATAAACTCAATTCAAAACATTTCCCTCAAATACAAATATTCAGAGCAGTTTCCCAGAGCCATCTTCATCTGTTGTCCCTGTTTTCTCACACAGATCTCACAGGAATGCTGAGGTTGGAATTTTGTAGCTCCCCTAAACATGAGATAATGCTATTCTTTCTAATCATCACTGTCAATTAGCTAAAAATTCCTGAAGTGCCAGCTAAGCAGTGACGCAGAATAGACTTCAATATATTCTAAATCTGTACCAGAGAACAGGAGTACTACATTTTTCTCTGTGCAAGAGTTTGTTTTGAGCATGTGTACCCTCCATGTCCTGAACTCTTCATAAACTGCAGAAGTAAACAGAGAGTGCTGCATTACAGTGTTGAAAATGTCCTCCAGACACTGTGCTTGTCTTTAAGTCATGGACAAAATTGATTTGTGAAATCTGTATTGAATACTTTATTTTCAGTAAGAACTTGTGGAAGCCTATTTTTTAAGAAATGGAAGGAATAAAAGCAAAGTCCTTGCTTCCAACCAAGTAAGACCTGACACAATTTCAAGTAAATATGAATGGTAAAAAGATGCTCTAGCACTGCGTTATTGCCTCAAGTTGCAAAAGTTAGTAGAGTGGAAATGTGCATCATTCCAAATCTGAATGGATGAAAGGCCTTTGGTTCTCAAGGGTTTATCCATAACAATTCAGACCATGTTAGAGTTTGGGAATTTGTACTTTTCTATTAGTTTGACCCAGGGGTTAGGAAATAACTCTACTGGAAAAAATTCTGGACTCCTGTGAATTTAGTAGAACTTTTGTAGTCAGCCATGTCTGGAGTGGGATTTTCCTGATTGTCCAAAACAACTGGAAGCAAATAGCACAGTGTGAAAGAAAGTTTTGTAAAACCAGGGAGAAAATTTCTCTTCCAAGGATCAGAAAACACAGAAGCCAATTCTGTTGAATTGAAGCCCATCTTTACAGTCCTTCCCAGTGTGATAATTGATTTCAAATACCTTTTGAAACAAGGGATGGCATCCAAACAGAGGCTATCTGGTGTACCTGGATGACATTTATTATTACAATCCAGTTTCTGAGGAAATGTTTTTGGACACAGTCCTTTTTCTGACCTGAAAAATAAGATCAGGAAGATTATAAAGCAATTCCAATGAGGAAATAAATATTTACCTGTATATTTTATTTTAAAAGTCTCAATCAATAAATAGCCTCTAAACAAACAAACAGCCCCTAAAGCTGTTTAAAAGCCTAATACAAAATTTCTGTTTAAGATCTAAAGGAAATTCTCTCTTGTCTATGGAAAGGGGTTCGGCTAGTGTCTCAAGGTCTGTTCCAGATGTTTTTAAATCTGCATGTTTTAAATCTGCTTTACCTTGATAATCCTTCCCAAGACTATCCAAGAAGAGGTCCATCTGGGTGCTCTGAGAATTCAGAAATAAAAAAACTCTCCAAAGTGATGTTAGTGCTATCTTCAGCTACCTCTGGCCCTCATCCAGCAGAGCACTTAAATCTGTTCTTCTCTTTGAAATTGGCTTGGCGATGTCAACAGGGCTTCTCATATATTTGCAGTTAAATACCAGCATAAATGATTATTTAGATCTAACCCCTCTCTATCAAGGCTTGAAACACCCACAGTAGTAACTGTAAGGGAAGGCTTTGTTTCATATTTCTGTTGATGATGTTAACATGTTACTTTTCTCTTTCTACAGATTTGCTGGACTTGCCACACACTGCTCTGGTTCAGGCTCCAAAGCTGCTTTGGCCCAAATTTATCCCTCTCAATCTAAACATCCCCACTCAACCCCTTCCATCACCTTCTCGGTACCCACACGTATTTACTGCAGTGGCCTGTGTCCATTGCTGGGGAGTGCTGACCTTCAGTAAAGCCAGCAATGGCTTTTACTAATTAAAGAGCAACTCACCCTCTCTGGCTTTGCCCTTCGATTTCTCCTAGAAATCCTTTTCTCCTTAATAGAAAAACATCTAGATGATGGAACAAAGCACGGTTGTCTGGTGACCCTTGATTGCCTAGAAATCTAATGGCTGTCTTGCAAGCTGGGGATCCACCTTTCCTTTTTTTTCCCCTTAGAACTTTGTAAAAGCTAATTGGAAAGCAATCACAGCCCAACACTTAATAGACTTTCACATTTCAATAGCAAACATTTTTTTCTGTGTTCAAGAGGCACACTGCGCAATTTGCTCCCTTTCTTAGAAGGTAGGTAGTTTGATCTTGGCTAGGGAAGAAGGCTACAGTATATCACTTTTATTACCTTCTTTATATGAGAATAAATGTTTTATAAAAGTTCTGAAAATAATTTCTTATGTCAGGGAGGGAGAAACTTAGTTCTAGTACTCAAAATGCTTTAATTAGTTTTCCCTGAGTCTGTTTTCTTTGTTATCTCACTACAGCTGAATCAGTTTTATTACCCTGAAGAAATAATTTGCTCTTATTAAGACCAAGTACTCTGTTCAATAATTTAATATGTTACATTCATCTTTAACGTTAAAAGGCCTGAGACTAAGTTCACTGAAATCAATGGAAAGTCTGCTAGGGACACCAAAGGTCTTTGGATCCTTTTAAGGGAGTTTCAGTCTGAAGAAGCATCCATATTGTGGTTATTATGTGCAGCATATCTAGCTTGGATTATCAGAGGTGTAATTATGGTAGTCGAGGCCTCTGTGGGGCCAAATGGCAAGTATTTATGCAAGTCCTTGAGCAGGTGGAGCCTTTTTTAGTCTGAGTTCTTTGCTGCCATGGTTACACTACTACAAATACCTGCCCTTGTTAGCTTTAATTTAGCTTACTTACGGTTACAGAAGTTAAAGGCACTCCAGTATAGCCAAATTTACTCTCCCTAGAGGTTTCTTGTGTTATAGTGATTTCATCCCTTAAATCAGAGGTATATCGCTGTCTGGTTTTCCTTCATCACTGGGTGGATCTCACTACTGCTTGTCAGCAGTCACCCATAACAGACAGTCTTCTCTAGCAGTATTGTCATTTTCACTTACAATCTATTTTCTCCTTTCGTTACTTGAAAAGGTTTTGATACTCCTCCTTTTCTGATAGGTAATTTTTGTTCCCAGCCACCTGTGTTTCCCTTGTGAATCTGTTAATGGCAATAAATTAATCCCTAGATGCATTATAGCATGGTTGAGCACCATTGTATTGACAATTGAGCCAGAAAAGCCCTTCTAGCGCAGTTCCTTAGAGACTGAATATAAAAAGCCATTCTAGAACATCCTACACTCATATTAGGCAGTATAAAAATCATGTTGTGTGCTGGAAATATTATTCTCCTCCAAAGGACTGTGAAGCCTAATGTTTAACAAATGTGTTTTGGAAGTGTCCAGTATGCTTGCTTATCAGTCTGAGAATCATGAGCATCTATTTTAATTTCAGGAGAAAAATGAAAATGTCACAATAAGCATCTTAAACATTTATTTAACAAGAGAGAAAGTCCCTTACCATTGTCATTGATATTCAAGAAGGTAAAATCTGATGTCTGTAAGTAATCTTACGTACTCAACTATAGTCTGTTTTTGTTATGGTCCTGTATGTCCAGTTGAAATTCCTTCACCATAACCTACTGGTACATTATGGACCAGATCCAAAGCTGGGTCAGATCAAGATTAATGGCTGAACTTGATCTTAGAAGCCTTTTCTATCCTAAATGAACCTATGATTCTAAGAAGGGGCAGCTTGATACATACAGTCTCTTCTGCCTTGTACACTATTTCAAAATCCAGTAAAAGTTCCTTAAGACAGGAAATTTTGTGTCCTTATTTTCCATTGCTTTAACTTTTATTTCTTTTTTTTTTTGAAGCTTGTGAGAACTTAGGGTAGACATAAATAATTTCGTCTAAGTTTTTTCACAAGTGTGAAAACCTTAAATTTTTAAGGTATGTCCTGAATCACGTGAGGGAGGCATAGAATACTCTGGCTACAAGTACTGGTATCTTGAACCCTGTGATTAATTTTCAAGTCATGGTGCTGGAACCCGTCCACCATCTGTGTCCTCGATGCATGGACTTCATGAGAAGTATTGCTACAACCTCTAAATGGGAGGAAAAATGAGGGAACAAATTGAACAGTTATTAAGAATGGAGCTATTTTCCTGATGAAACATGACTCATGCTGACAATGGATATTCAAAGTACTCTGCAGATTTAATAAGTAATGTTTCACTGGTGATAAGTGATGTTTGAGAATGATAAATTTTGAAGGGAAAGAAATTTTGCCCGAGTTTGTTCAGACACTTGTGTATCGTTTTTCTTGGGTACCTTTACCATGACATCTATCAGGAACCAATGCCTAGGCTTTGGGGACAGCTGAGCTTAATTTCTAAGCCTAATGTATGTATGCCCACATACACTGGAGTTTTGTTCCATACTCCTTGTACTTTCTTTTTTACTTCAGAACAAAAAGAATATATTGATATGCCTGAACTGATTAAGTGAATGACCCTGATACAACCAATAAATAATGTATATTCTCACTTATCTTGAAGGGGTTAAGGAAGACAACTCTTGGCAGGCAGATTTATCACACTCAAAATACCTGGTACAAAGACATGAGCTCAGAAGCCAAAGGAGGCACAGGCAGACTTTATGTCTTATTGCCTATTCTTCTTTGGGTGGTTCTGAAATATGATTCAAAAGAGCTCTTATCATGAGTGTATGTAGGTGGAGACAGGACTTACTATGCATTAATTATAATCTACCACAAGCCTATCAGAATGCTATTGCTGGACCAAAGAAAAATACCTCTTTAATGTAATCTTGATGGTGTACGAATCTATATCATAGTTCCTGATATATATGTAAGAACAAGTGTATTACAGTATAACTGTATTAAAGTAGCTTTTGAAAAACTTCTCAGCTTTTCTAGAGAGATTTAAAAGCTAATATCAGTGCTAATATAATATAAAAGAAAGATTTCATTCTTACTCTTTTTAAATGTGAAGTGCATGTTTGATATTCTTCATACAATACTGGTTTTTAATGAGGTAAAATCAGTACAAGGTGTCTGTTTCTTGACTGATAGAAAATCAGAAGAAGAAATTAGTATTGTGAGAGAATATTATTTGCTTCTCTTGGCACTATCTTTTTGTCTTCATAGCTGAACCCTTTATTATTTTCATCCTTGCTCTATTGAAATCTAGGGGCAGGGAATACTTGTGTAGCAGGATATACCTCCAAGCACACACAGGTGTACTGAAAAGCCTTATGTGTGAGCTCCTGCAGTGATTTTTTAAATCCTTAAGCTAATCTATTGTCCATCTCCTCTATACCCAATGCTCTGTTCTTCTTTTTCTCTGTTTTCAAGTTGGACAATTCTATTTTCCGCTTCACCGAAATGAGAGTCAAAAGCCTTTGATTTATACCCTCAGTTCTCTCATTTACAGATAGTACCATTACAGAGATTTTTCACTATCCATTCTGCTTTCAGGTAAGGTTAGAAGTGCTCTGGATCTTGACAACTATGCAGCAGCAATAGGCTCAGGAGAGCTGCAAGAATGAGTCATGTGTTCTCCAGTGGCAAGTGGGGGGGAAATTTGTATTCTCGAGCTATAAGAGGTGGTTTTCTTCTTTTTTATTTCAAAACAAGACTTATTCCCAGGTGTTCTAGCCAACTAAATTGATCAGCAAAGCCACCAGTTTTAGGTGAAGAAGAAAAGAAATATGTTTTGAAACTCAAACATATTTATCACCTACTTTCCAATACAAAGACAGCCACATTTCTCTCAGTGTTTCTCATAAGTTGCTTCTCTTCCCTTCACTCCCATGGCCTGCTAGAAGAAGGTGCTGTTACCTGGGGTTCCCAGAATAAAGTGGGTGCACCCCTTCACTCATGTACTCCTGTCCAGCCAACCTCTTTCAATATGTGGTCCCTGGAGGTGTAGAGTGCAAGCTGTCCTCTTGACAGCTGTATTTCCACTATAAATATAATTGTACAGGCTTCTTATCCAAAGCCAAGAGCCCTTGGTGAACCAGCCTTTACTAGCAGTGGGCTGCAGAGTGTTTGCAGAAAGGGACAAGTGTCAGGTCACGCATATGTGGAGAAAATTTCAGAGAGGTACCCAAATCCTACTGAAAGTTGATAGGAACTAAGCACTTAACAGACCCTTTCTGCTCCAGCATGCCTTGTCCTGAGATAGAGATGTATTACTCATGCAGGACTCAGTGCTTCTAAGGTGTGTTTTTTTCCTGTTAAAAATGAGAAAAAAGAAAGGAAGAACTCAATGACATTGCTTTCCACTGAGTCTAATCAGGTTCCTAGGCTATATTTTTTCCTAGCTAGAATTTTAAATGTATTTACTTAGAATATAAACTACAACAGAGAAGATCAAGAGGTTTTATTTCAATACTCTGACAACTCCTGATTTAAATTCATTGCACTGGTACATTTAAAAAATTAATTTTCCTGTATTTAAAAGGGTTAAAAAAACCTAGTAAAAGCAGCTTGGCTTTACAGATAATGATAGCATTTAGCAGCTCCACGTGAGTGCCAGCATTAATGCTATGCTGAGGTATATGGTGAGAAGGAAAACAAAGTTTTTACTGCTTTTCTCAGATGTTTTTTACAACCAACACTCAACCAAACTGGGAATAGGATGGCAATGCTGCAGTCCTTTATGTCCTTCTTGCTGTATGACACCTCTGGTTAATGCAGCCTACCTCCAGCACACTGAATATATCAGCCTCTTTTAGACACAGCTGCCAGAACTAATGTCAGGAAGGCAAGCAGAAGACCAGGCATAGGCGTATCTTTAGGCTGGCAGTCAGAGAAAAGACTCTTTCTGGACTTTTTTTTTTGAGGACAATTTATTTTGTAGCATCACTATAGGGCAACAGGAAGGGTCAGAAGTTAAATGAGCAAGCAATTTGTTGACAACATGGGGAAAATGCTGCTAGTGGACTTTGAAGTGGGAAATGTTTCTTAAAAGCAGACACCAGATGGGAGTTGATCATTTTGATGCTAGCAGGACACAGAATAGACATATTGTCAATTACCTAAAAGACTGCACAATTTGTCAAATATGAGTTGGACAAGAAGTGAAAGAGAAGTTATCCATGTAGCGGAGTTCAATGAACAAGTTAGCCCAGCTGAATGAAAATCTCTAGCAAGAGATCTTACTTTAAAGCATATTTTTGATCCCAGATAAAAGATTACACGTAGCAGTGATGTTTTTTCTTAGTCTTGTTTTTAAGCTGGATTTCCCAATGAAACGTTGTTTAAACACTCAGATTGTCTACTTATTTTTTTGTATCATGCCTTGCCTTTTAAATCAACCGGCAGTTTTTGACAAAGGGACAGACGTCTCAGATCTGCTCGCTTCCTTCACAATTACTGCATACAGACAGTTTGATAGAGAGTCCCCTGCTAGTGTCTTGTTGCAGTATGAGCACAAACCTTATCAGGCACCAGTGAGTCTGTACTGATGCAGTGTGCCCTGAGAAACAAAGCCAGAGAAAGGCAGGTTTCATTCTTTGTGCTTCTTATGAAGTTTTATTTTTCCACAATCTGCTAAATTCAGTAGTCAGTTTATGCAAAAACACTATCATATTTATAAGAGGGCATACAATACAACTAATTCATTTTTATTATTATTATTAAAAATATTTGAAAACTTGTTATGGTACAGACTTGCATAGGCATCTAGGCAGCCAGGGAAGAAATGGTCTGGTTCATTTTCTACTTAAGTCAAACCCAGCATTTTGTTTGCCTAAAATACTGTACCACATCAGGCCATTTTAAATGATAATATATGAGAAGTACATGACAAGTGAGCTTGTAATATTGGCCATGAGCTATCAAAAAACTTGAGTCTATGTGGTTTTGACCAAAAAAAATCAAGGCAAATATCTCAGAAAAGCCTAACAGAAAAGAAATAAAGAGAGGAATCCTTAAACATTCGTGTATTCAGACGTGGAAGTGGGAAGAAATACGTACGAGGGAAAAAGGGGGATCATTTTGTTGTGTCTGACAGCCACACAATTAGAGATGCATAAACCAGCAAGCTGAGATATTAGTCAAAGATGTCAAACAGAACATCGATCTGACCTAGAGCCAGTACAAACAAACTAGTTTAGATAGCAGTAATGCTCAGCAAACAGAGCTCTGTGTCTGTGTGTGTGTCTGTGTGTGAGTGTGATACACTCAAGAAGTGCCAGATTGGGGTTAAACTGCAGGCCAGTTGTTTATAGTTTAGGAAATACTTAGCATAAGACCAACAAGAAGCCTGTGGGATTATCCATACAAGCACAATCCTTGAGGCATCACAAACATCTTTGCATAAAGCAAGACCAGCTGTCAGAAAGGAAGAATAATTTTCTCTAATATTTGAATTTATTAGCCATAAAGAAAGGCTGACAAGAAATGTGAGGCATGACCATGTACAACAGGAGGCAGAGGTCAAACAAATGCTGCATATTCTGAATTCCACAGAAAACACCCCTCCAGAGGACAGCAGTCACAAGCTTCAGGGACTGTACTGATTAAAATGAAAGAAGAAAATAGAGACAGAAGCAGAAGCAGAGCAGAGAAACCCAACATATTCTGAGCTGGCTGCTATCAATCAAGTCAGTACATTGCCCCTTATCATCTGGAAATTCAGTTTTCCCTCAGCAGAGCTGACTACATGTACTTTCCCAGTCTACTGTGATGGAAAGTTCAATCATCTCCAGAAAGCAATTTGCAATCCCAAACAAATTATATAATTAAGAAATCACTTTCAGAGCACTGTTCTAAGTTGTTTGAGACACAGCCCTATTGAAATCTGTCTCTAGGCATCCTTCGGCTCTCAGTGAGGTTTTAAGGGGTTATTTAAAAATACAGATATTAGAGACAATGTGAATATGGCAAATATTCCACAATGTGTGTCCTAAGGCTACAAACCACCATGCTATTCTATCTACCAGAAAATAGTAAAAGAGCCATTAAACTCAGACCTCGCTGAAGTCAAATGAAAGAGAGGGAAAACTCAAACCCTCCAAATGTTGATGTGTTCAATGATGTGTTTCAATGAGTGAAATGACTGAATTTTGTACACTGTATATTTATGCACTAAAGCACACATCTAAAAAGAGAGGGAGGGAAAGAAGGAGAAAAGAACAGACTTGAGGTACAAAAAAAAATAGCTTACTCTGAGGATCTCAAAAGATGCAGTGACAAGATCCCGATATGCAGAGCTGAAGGAGCTCTTCAAAATCAGTGTGAGAAAACCACTTTCTACTCAAGACTATACTGCCCACAACTCTATGATGCATTTTCTCACACGCATAGCCCAGACCCTGCAAACTGAGTTGGATATAGGGGGTGTGGGGCAGGGGCAGACTGACAGCCTGAGCACACCAGTGACTAGCAGGAGTTCACCCACCTGCCACTGGCAATATCCTCTGCCCAGGAGGCACTTCATATGAAAGCAAATGAGGTGTTAGCTGACTCAAGCAGTGCAGAGGTCACTGCTGATGAAAGACTAGTGAGCAGGGATTCAAAGGAGCAGCTTGACAGGAATGCGATGGCATGACAGGAGCCAAAGGAGCTGAGCATGCTGCCTGCATCTATTCCTGAAAAACAGAACAGAAGAAGGTGAAGAGGCTCAGCTGCTTTGCATATAACCTAAGGAAAGAGGACTCGGTGAAGGAGGACTGAAGATATCAAAGGAAGATTGTCCAAAAGTGATGACAGTGGCAATGTGCTTTCTGCTGAGCTTTGTCCCACCAGTTGCTGAGGTCATGCAGTCCAAGGGCTGTGCCCTGCAGCTGTGGGCCCACATAGCACCTCGAGTGCTGGCACAGGGGGCTCCAAGTATGTGCAACCACAACTCATCACATTATTGTGGGAAGGGAAACCACTGCTTGAACACACATGCTTTCTTGAAAGCAGGGGAAGCTGGTAGGTGAGAAAGAAGGGTAAGAACAAACTTTTGGGCACACTTTAAAACAAGGCAGGGCTTAGGTCTGTTCAAAACTTTTCTGTCACTTTACTGACAGAAAACAGGATTTTCAGCTAGTTTATATATTCATGAAAAGAGCTGATTTCTGTAAAAAAGCTTCGTATTTTTAGGACGGGGATTAGGAGAAGATGAAATTTTTCATGCAACTGAAAAGACTACAAACACTTCCTGATTGCACTTAATGTTGTCTCAGTGTAAAGAGCTGCCAAAATTTTCCCTATCACCTCCACGACTGAGTACAGAAATGAACCACAAGCCAATGAAATCTATTTTAAACAAAGCCTTGTAGTCAGCAGTGCCAAAATACATCTTTATCTTTAAAATAATAAATAACATTGACAAAATTTGCAAAAATAGGAAAGATCTTTCTGTTATGGCCCAGTCCCGGGAAAATATGTGTCAAAATACCTGAATGACCTTTTGAAAATATTTTGTGCAAAAAAAATACGAAGCATGAAATTGAAATCATATCCTGATCCTTAGTTAGTGTCACTGAGTACAAATAAGAAACAAACTACTTGTTCTTAGGTCTGGAAAAGAATGAAGGCAATAAATATCAGATCCATTATTTCTCCTTTAACAAGCAGTGCAATATTTCAGCCAAGAAATCTCCAGCCACCCTCAATTGTTGCTAGCAGCCAAATCTAATCTAACGACTGGGGACATGGATGAAAGTGGGATACAATTTCTGTCTTATCCTGAAGTCTATACCAAGAATAGCTTTCACTTGATCCAGAAGAACAGTTTATGGCTCCAGGACTTGAATACCTTCCCTGTTGCTCACTTACATGCTTTGCTTGCAGGAAATCAGGTTCCCGCTGCCAATTATGTTCATCGTCATCACTCATCCACAGAGTCTTACTAATCTGACAGACTTTTATTACTCTGAGTGTCTGTTGCTACCCTGAGCTGGTGTTTAACCTCTTCTCTGCCATGTGGTCAAAGACCATACACATCTCTAAGAATATGGAGGAGCAGAACACTGATGGGAGAATGGGCCAGCTGGAGATGCTTCTTCCCTTTTCCACCACGCTTTATGTCACGCCTGTCACAGTCGGTTCTGTATGTCCAGGTCTTTTTTCTCGAATAGCACCTTTAATTCCCTAAAGGGTATCTAAAAATACCTAAATACAGGATTGGTATAAACAGTCCAGTTCTGAAATGAAAAGGTCTGTTCATTACTTTGTTTCTCAGTTAGAGACAAAGCAGTAGAGTATAACTGCTGTTGCTGTGCTAGGTAGCTCTCATACTGCCCAGCTCACACCTCTGTGCTAGAATAATGTTTTCTGAGTGTCCTGGGTTACAGTGTATTCTATGACCATCCTTGAGCTGTTGAAACCAGGTGGGGCAGTGTTTCCGTGCCTCCTCCCTCCGGACCACCTTCTCTTAATGAGCCCATTAATGCCTTGCCTCACGGCTCATCATCCTATTGTGAGATGCTCCACCCAGAAGCATTCCATCCTGGATATAATCTGAGATTCCGAATACTACAGACACCCTTTCCACTGGATTCCCAGAGGACAGGAGCTACACAGCCACCACTGGACCTTCCGAGGAAGAGCAGACCCTTCTACAGGATCACCGCTCCAACAGAACCACATCCACCACTTCAGGAGGACTGCAGCCACCATCTTATTGGACTGCCACCACCACCCTGACTAACAGGGCGTCAGGTTGTATCCTGACTGTCAGTTTGAACCAGTGTTTTCTGGCTTTAGTTTTTGATTTCCCTATTAAATTGTCATTCTGACTTGGTGCCTCCCACTGGTTTGTTTTCGAACTAGTACACTGAGGGGTCAAAAATAGCAGGCTTCTATAGGAAGACACTGCATTATGTATGGTTGGAGGCCGGCACTTGAGTCTTGGAGTTTGGCTCCTTTGAACTCCACTGTTGGCATCTCTTTTACTTTTAGACTTCCGTTTCTGATGGAAATGTCCAACATCTTAAATCAAGGTTGTATTTCGTCCTTTGCTGAAAGAAATAAAGTGGGGTTAGGAGGGAAGGCATTGTTCTTCCTTGTTTTGAATCACAGTGGAATAATGCTTCCAAGCAGCTGTTGCTTACTGGGCCTCCCAAATAACACTGTCAGCAGGACAAGGGGGCCCCAGGAAATAAGACACAAATATTCTCAGGTGCATGAAATAATTCTTTCATCTTTCTCAGCAGGTCTCAGAGGTGCTCTCTGTAAAAGACAAATATTGATTTCTATGTAGATGGATATCTGTGTAGACAGGTATCTGTGTAGGCACCCAAACCTTGCAGACAACTTTCATGAGGTATGAAATGTCTGTAATGTGTAAGCCTCTTTCAGTTACTTCCCTTTTCCTATTCAGATTTTCCTAAAGATTTTTAGTTGGTTGATAATTTTTTAATTTGCCTGCCCTTGTGCTTAGATTTGCTAACCCCTTCTCAGGCCTGGCTAAGGTGGCTTTGGTTGTATTGCCATTGAGCATTAACATTCATAAGATTATTCAGATAAAAATTGTCTTCAGAGAAAGAGGCTGTTGCCATCTGATGACTGTGACAATTTACAGGGAGGGAGCTCTTTCATGGGAGACAATTCCTTAAAAGAAAAGAAAAACACAGGAAAAGGGCATTGTAGTAACACAATGAGCAGAGCTGGTCCTTGTTCAGGAAAAAGAGTTAAACCAAAACTCTGTTAAGAATGAAGTTTGGTAGCTTTATTTTGGTATCTCTTCAGCTTTTGCTGCATGCTGGCATTCCTTGCAAAGAGAGAAATTTAAGTGAAAAGTCCTATTTTATCCTTTTCTGTTTGCAAAGGTCCAGGTATTGCCCTGTCCCCACAAAATGATATGAAAAGGAATCCAGCTCTGAGGCTTCCTACGCACAATGAATCCATTTATCTGCCAGAATACAATGTTCGGAGTCCAGGCCCCAATTTCTATCTCTGAAATTTCCAGTTACTGAATTAAAGTGACAAGGTGTGTCTGGGTGATGATGCTTAGCTCATTATCTTAGGATCGTGAGACATCACATACACCCTTTTTTCCCCTTTAAGGCCTTCTGAAATTTTGATTCTCTTTCTTTCAAGTGCTTTGGATTTATTATCTAGAAAGTTAGCTTTTTTGGAAAAAAAAGTCACACTTTTTTGCAGGGGTAGAAGATATATTTTCCTATGGCTATTTCCAGTGTGAAAACTGACAGTGGTTAATGGGGTAGCACCTTGATGGGTCTCATGTTTTGTCCCCCTCACTTTTTGCTGTTACTCTGCCTTCAGGATTTCATTTGCATTGCACCCATTGGTCACAAGTCTATGGTCAATCCTGTGGAAGCCAGGGAAAAATAGCCCTTAAAAATCCAGTCTTGGATTCTTCCCACAGACTGTCCAGCTGTTCCTATCTGGATTTCTGTTCTCTATGTTGTTTTTCTGTACTTTTCATTTAGGGGTTAATATTTGCTTCTGTTTTGCTCTGATTTGCAGCAGATACCTGGATCTGTTCACTTACATTTGAATGAGAGAATCCTTTCTATCTAGAGTTATTCCCATTGCTGAGTGAACTGGAATCTACTCCCTGGGTACTTTCCTTTGCTTTGGTCATATAACAGTTAGTCACTGTATTTTACTCTGGCTGCCTCATTTCTGGGAGCTTGCTTCAGACTCCATTGAGTTTATTGCCTACACTGTGTCAAACTACAGTCCATTATTGTCGTCATTTTATTAAAATAGTCTCTAAGTGCACCAGATTCTGAACGCTTGACTGCAATATTCCACGGAGATCTGCTTTATTTTTATATTGGTCAAAGCCAACAGTAAAGCTGCCATTAACAGCCAAGCTAATGCCTATGTGGAGTGCTTCCATGCTTTTCCAGTGCCTGGCATTTAGTTGTTGGCTCTTAAATGCTATATCTCGGCCCTGGGTACATATTGCTTTTGCATACCAGAGGTAAAACACACTTCTATTGCACAGGAAGCAGCATTAAACTAGCTGAAATCTAGTTCTATATTTAGAGCTTCATGCATTCTTTATAAGTTTTGTGTTATCTCTTCTGATCTGAAAAGGAAAGCAATGCATTTGGCCTTTATGCCATATATTAAACTCTAGAGTGTTAAATAGAAAGGGGAAATGTGTATGAGTCGATAAGTGATCTTTAATATGTAAAACACGCTGCTTACCTTCTTCAGATCTATGGGAGAGATACTGTCTGGTTTGTGTGTAGCACAACAATTCAAAAGTGCGTGTATTTTAATGCCAAGCTCATAGGGATGCGATAATGAAATGCAGACTCCTTAGAACTTTACAGCAAAGTAGGAGAAAGTCAAAGAGAAACAACATTTGTGAAGTGGAGGCAAAGTACAGAGCATTCTTTTAGCATTTTAGCATTTGTGTTCTGTTGATATTTTATTGTGTCATACAGACTGAGTAATAAAACTGTGGAGCATTTGAGACCCTGTCATGCTTTTAAGTTGAGCTTTTCCAGGGCAAGTGGGAAAACATGTGTACAGAAATGTTTATCTTGTGTGTGAATAACTGTTCATGAAGTATAGTCATACTGAGAATCTCATTTTAGTGCAAGTGAAGCTCTTTAGATAATAATGTCCGGATATTTTTAATAGCTCTTGGTAATATCTTATCCCCTTCCACTCTAAGTGCCTTTGAAAACCCTCCAAGTGCTCCAGGAAAATGCTTCAGAGCAGAGCTATATGTGTAACAACCTCAGGTATTATCAAGAAAAACTTAGATAAGAAAAGATGTTCAAACCTTGTACTTTCCAGTCTTCTACAATTAAACCCACTGGTTTAACTGCAAAACATATATGGAGGACTAAAAATATGCAACCTCCTTACCAAACCCACTATAAAGGAATTAATTTCCATTACATTTTTGAGACAAAGTACAACAGCTTAATCATTGGGTAGGGCTGGTGAGCTGAGTGTGAGGAAACAAAATCATGACCTCAATCATGCTAGCACCATCCAAGTGAAAAAACTGGCAAAATCTAGTGTTTGAGGCCCTGGCTTAAACAAACACAATCAAACTCCTAATGTAAACAGAAAAAAGTTAAATTTCTTAATAGGTCAGCAATGAGTTTAATCAAAGAACCTTGTAAGCATAATTTTGCTTCCATATCTTGTAAAAAAATTACAGTCATAATAATAGATTCCTTTCCCTGAGACAGATTTTACAGCAACTCTGAGTAATTACATACATCTGGTGATAACTTTAAAAACTGCAGTTATAAAAGGAGCTAAACTAAAGAATACAGATTCCATGACCTATAATAGATCAGGTTTTGGAGCCATATCCATTGTGACACCCTTTAAAGGACAAATGCTGCTGCAAATTTGGAAAGACTCAACTTTAAACTTATTTATAACATTGTTATTATTAACACCTCTATGACAGAGATCTTAATTTCCAAAATGGTGGAAAAGCAGCACGAAAGATTTTGCTGCACATCTCTAATTAAGTTCAACCCAAGTGCAACCAGTGTTGTATGGTAGAAATTTCACATCACAGTGAACTTGACTGGACTAGTAGTTGACCATCACAGATTAATATTTACAGAGGTTTTCAAAAGCCCCCTCCCCATATATATTTGTATAAAAAGCTAATCTGAAAAATGTGTAAAGTACACATTTTTCATCATACAGTTCAGAAATCTGTCAAACACTCTTAGCTGGCTCATCAAACCCTGACCAATAATCCATCTTCCCTGCTCGACTCAAACATCCCAGACATCTTGGTAGTGTCATACAGCTGTCACTATTCAAGCTATCCACCAAAGAAAAGCTTCCTTCCTTTCCCAAAACTTTCCCTTCCCATCCCCTCTCTCTCTACCCCCCCTAAACTTCAAGACAGTGTTTGGTACTGGATTAGTGTTTGATAAAGAAATGGGCTTCCACCATATGATGAGGGTTTGGCAGTGCTTGTGTTAATTCCTAGTTATTTATCTTGCCATTGTGCTCTTATCTGAATACCTCACAATCTTTTGGGTACTCAGAACAACTCTGTGAGATAAAGGACAATTCCTCTGTCACTCCTTTAGCAACTAGAGCCAAAATTTGGAAGGCATTTAGTACATTTTATCCAGGGTCAGAGGTGACCAGGGAGAAATGGAAGGAGGAGGGACGTTACCAATTTTGAGTTCTCTAACAGATCAAATGCAACTCTAGGTCTGACCTCATTATATTATCAAGTCACAGGACTTGTAGAATCATAATAGATTCATTAAGGCTGGAAAAGACCTCTAAGATTGAGTTCAACTGTTAACCTGGCACTGCCAGGTCCATTCCTAACAGTGGATGCTGCTTAATCTATATACCAGGCGGGGAGAGTGAAGGAGTTATCAGAGGCTCCCAAGGGAGCCATCATTGGCTTGCCCAGGCACTCAGTGCCCCAGGCTTGAATTATTTCCATCCTCTGTTGGAAAGGTGGGATACAACATCAGTGTACTGCTGGACCTCCTCCTCTCTTGGCTCACCCAAGTGTGTTGTACATGTCTTGTGCCTCTCAGCTGTAGGAGCTGTAAGAGCTGACATCTCATGGCTAATTAGTCAGTTCCCTCACCCAGGAGAGATGAAATCTAGGGTGAGAACCAAGGGCTCCCAGATGAATATTTCTGTTGTGCTTCAGTCTCTTGTACAACGTAGTCCTTTGCTGTCAATGCCCACGGTATTAGACTTCCCGTGCCACACCCTGCATGTTTAGGAAAAGGAGAGGAGGATGGCAGGGGAAGACAGCACCACAGAGCTTAATTTCAGCCCTTGGTACTCTTGAGGTATAGGTAGCTTCATGCAAAGCCACATTTGGGATCTCCAGCAGCAGAAGAGCAAGCTGTCCCTCAGAAGTATCATCTGCAGCTGTTGGGAAGAATGGAAGTTCATCATGATGATTTTGGGGAAAAATGACTATGCATGCTTTGTTTGGGGAAAATACTTCCTGTGGCTCATAGGTGTAGGGTCACACAAAAATATAATACTATAGAAGAGTGCCTGGGAGCCCAGGCTAGACAGGCCTCCATTTTCTGGGCTTATTTATATTTTTCTCCCTTGAGTACAGAGGTGACTGGTTATTTTATATAACTACTTACAAGGTAATTTTTTGTATTTCTAAAAGGTGCCAGAAATCATTTGAGGAGGGAAACAGAAGGAAAATCTATATGCCTTTGGGTCTGTCCACTGAATTTGATGGGAAGCACTGGGTTTTACATGTAGAGACAGATTAGCTGGGCAGAATATCTGCCTTAAGATGCACATACACACGCATATGGTATGTGCAGTATAGAAAATAAACTTGTTTATGTTTCTCTGTTTGTGTATGTTTGGTGATCTGGCATTCAAAAGATCTGCATAAAAATTCTGTCTTTGCCTTTCACCTGACAAGTAATAAACCCATTGTCAAGTCAGGACAAAATTCTTTTGCCATACAGTCAACCCCTGCTTCATGGGGTCATGGTGGTGGGTAATAAAACAGAATATAATTAAAGACACATTCTAAAATTATTGTTAGGATTTTTCTTTTAAAGTACCTTCCTGAAAAGCTAGACACCTTACTAACGTCAGTCCAATTACAGGAGCCAGAGGGAAGGGAAATTATAAGTAATAATTTTAGAAATAGCCCCAGGATGCACTTTGTGTGCCTCTGAGCCAGGAAAACTCCAAAGGGCATAAGTCTGGAACATAATAGCTGGCTCGTGCCCAGGCAGATCTGAAGTCTTACTGAAAGCCTGACAGACACACTGCAATGCATATATCACAAAAGCATCACCAGTAGCACTTAGCCATTCACATCTGGTTCTCAAAAATAATTTGAGTCCAGGTGAGAAAAACTGGCAGATATTTTTGGGGATAAATACTAAGTGTCATTGAGGCTCTGGTTCCATATCCCACTGGAATGATTTCTTTGTTGTTATTGTTCAATATAATGACCTTAACCCTGTTCCTTCAATGGCCTAAAGAGAAATGTAAGTTCACAGAATGAGTAGTCCTGCACACAACCAGACTTGCAGAGGCCACAAGACCACAACTATACACACATTTTTGTAGCTGTGACCCCAGGAACAGCACGCATTAGTAAGGACTGTAGTGACTTTCATCATGAAAGGGGATATTGTTTAGTGAATGTTTTTTCTGATGCTACCAGGCAGGGCAAATCATGCTTGTCTGCTTATGCTTATGCTTTCAGCTCTATTTGACAAATCAATGCTGGAAGAGTTTTCTTCCTCCATTTTAGTTCTTAACTTTCCTTGCTCCAGTGTGAAGTAGGATGGAGAAGAGAGAAAGAGGCACTTAGTATTTGAGTTTTGGAACCAGCTCTAGTAAATCTCAGCAGCCAGCAGCAGCTGACATCTCCTAATGAGAATGATCCTTTTCTGCAAACAGCCAAGTTCCTTCTTCTGGGTTCTGCCACTGCCAGCATTCTGCTACAGAAAGACTCTCAGTGGCAAAAAATATGTTAGAAAATAGTAGCGGGAAGGGAAATAGTATTGGCTGCAAACCTGTCGACCCAAATCAGATGTTAACTTCCCTCCTTGCTTCCAATTTAGTGGAAATAAGCTAAGGATTTGAAAATGTGACTTTTCATCAAATATGATCCTATTTTTCACTCCCTGTGTTAAAATGTGCCATTTTATTAGTGCTGTCTTGCTTTTAAGTTTCTAAAGTAAAAGGAAAATATATTATTTTTAATAGACTGGAAATGTAACAGCATGGGAGTCATTTGCACCTGAAACTTCCTTCCTCTCACTTCCCTCGACACACCCCATTCAAATCCACAAAGGCCTTTTTAACATTTAGCACATGAGAGCTTTTTGTGTGGTCAAATTGTTTTTTCCATGGCACTAATAATGCTGTAAACCTTTCAACATACAAAAGTAGGATATATTCTTTATATGCTTTTTTTCTTGTTTTTTGTTTTTTTTTTTGGTTGGTTGGGTTTTTCTTAATTTTAGATTAAAGAACAAAAGTCAGAGCTCCACAAGAGACAAGGAGAGAAGTTGTTTGTATAGATACAGGCCTCTTGCTTCTTCCATGAAATCCTCTGTATTTGGCTTCCCTGCAGATCTGGAAGCACGTAGCATGACTTCCAGACTTTCCATGAGGTTTGGAGTTCTCCTTAGGCTTCAGCTGTAGGAAGCAGGCATCTTTCCTTGGAAATTCAGCTCACTTCCCTTTTTCCTCAAAGCAAATTACAAGTTCTGCAGGTCTCTGAGAGCAGCTTCTGACATGGGTGCACATCTCTCGGCTGGAGACTGAAGGCTGATAGAAAGTATAATTTATAAACCCTTGTGATCTTTAACCTAATATCTTGGTTGTCTTTATGGGGAGTGTGTGAACAAAAAAGAGACCACAAATTATATTTAAGTGCTTGGGTTTGGCAGTCCTGAGCAGACAGGTAGGCAGACATCTGATGTTTAAAAGAGATGATACACAAGAGACAGCCTCAGCTCTGTACACACAGCATAGAGGGGGAAGCTGGCTGGAGGCCCTGCATTCTCTCTATAAATTGCCAAAGAGAATGAAATTCAGAGTAAATGCTCAGTCTTTGTGATTACATCAGTCCATTGCCACTACCCAACGCATCTTGTGTTCTCTTTTATTGTAGCATGATACCCAGCAGTAGCTGGTACCATAAATGATCTCTATAATCTTCTGGAACTCTACGTGAAGTAAGGACAGGCTGGCCTCATTATCTTCGAATTTTCCTACTTTTTTTTACTTCAATCAGGCCTTTAACATCTTCTCATATGTCTTGTATTTTCTATTTGTTGTATGAGAAGGTACAGGAACTCATTCTGGACATGCTTATATATTTGTGAGTGATGTAGGTGTAGAGTCAAGCTGAAGTGGATGCCTTGTTAAAATGAAAATGCGGTACAGGGAGCCTACCTGTGACAGAAGAAATAGCAAAGAGTAGAGAGCAAGATTCCTATGTACTTCTACTCTTCTGTGCCCTTTTTTCTATTCATCAATCTTCCTGCCGGGGAACAGGCCATTGTTTAATTTAGTGATGCAGTCTACTAGGCCTGTTGTCAGGACCTGTGGACAACATTATAAATTAATATCTCCATTTGGGGAAATGGTACAACAGGCCATGGGGTTGCTTCAGGCTCTTCAGGCACGGAAGGAAAATTGAGAAACTAAGTGATACTCAGTCTTTCCCCCTATCAAAAGAACATAGAAATGTTCATTAAATTGCCCTTGTAAGTTTTTCACATTGCTTTAATTCAGTAAAAACCAGTAATAAATCCTATATATATGTGGCCTGTAAGATAGCACATACAGGCACACAGAGCTGCCCAAGTCATCACTCCACTTCTTTGGAGGTCTCTGGAGTTGCACAGCCTTTCCATTTTCCTGACCCCCAAAGCATCAGTGAAAAATGCTTCATAAAGTTATAAGCTCATTTAGGTTGGAGGCAGACAGTTATCCTGGCCTAGTGCCCATCACAAAAGTAAATGAGAAACACTGCAGAAAATTTCTGGCCATAAAATACACACACACACACACACACACACACACACTCTTGGAAGAGACAGATAGACCTTTCAGCCTGTCTTTTTAAGTTCAGTAGTTCTAAAGAAAATCAGGCAAGACTCAGCATCAATAGATGAATGCCCAACTCTGAGACCTTGTGCTGCAATTGCACTGGGTACTGTTTGTGGATGGTATGCTGGGCAAAAAATATCTGCATGCGTATCAGATGCCCACAGCCTGGCCTTTCCTGGAGGCACTTCCTCAATGTCCAGCCAGTCACAGTGGTACACAAATTCCACTGCTAATTATCAACAGTTAAGATTTGCATCAAACCAGCTGCGAATTCTTCCCTTCCTCTTAAGGTGGGCTTGGTTTTGCCAAGAGGAGCACTGTGCCATGGCTGCCCAGCTGGGGCACAGTTCCCAGCTGAGCACATCTGGATGTGGCTGTGAGCACAGCTCCTTGAGGAGAAGTTCAGGGTAGCTGCAATGGGACAGCTCAGGCCAGCATTACCTAAAGTGACAGCCAAATGGGATTGTGGCAGCAGTGTAGACCAAATCCTAAACAATGTTTACAAAAACTAAATAACATGGTTGGGCCCAAAGGCAATGTGTAAGACAGCATTTGGCAATTGCTCTTTTTAAAGCGGTATATTTTTAAAGGTATTTTTATATCATGCAGATATTGCAAATATGAATTGCTCACCAGTGAACACTCATCTTGCAAAGATTCCAGCACTAAGTGGATCTTACTTTCTCACATAAAAGGAATATATCACAGAAAAAATAAGACCATCTCCTACATGGTCAGGTTTTAGCAGAAATTAAAATCTTAAATATCTCCCATTTATTGCTCTGTTAACTGGTGAAGTTAGAAAGCCTGGAAATATGCCAGTTAGCAACTGGTGTGCAGGAGAGTCAATGTCTTTTCTAGCTGGTTTTAAAGACAGATCTCTTTAGCTAGGTAACTATGCTCATGCAGGATTATCTTGAACAGGACAGAAAAAAAAGACATTATGTCTTTATCGTATTATCACTTAAAATTTGTGAATGTTTTGGGGTCTCAGCCAGACTGTAGTTCTATTGCATAAGGCCTGGTGCAGACAGGGAGTCTATGAGCAGTCACAGGCTTTGCACTTTTAGTCTGAACATTTTTTTCTGAAAACTATAGCTGCTGCACAGAGATTACTGCCTGAAAATCTCACTTTATTTTTAAAGGAGTATGTTTCTCACCCACAGTGCCTGGAAATGAAAGTTCTAAATGCTCCAGCACCAGAACACACATAAAAAGACTGTAAAATGAAATTGTCTGCTTTCTTGGTGTTAAGTCAGTCCTGTGATTGATTGAGAAAGGAGAGGGTGTCAGGAAGGGAAGGTGTCATTCAAGGTTTCTGAATGCTGGAGTTGGACAGAATGGCAGGTTGTTGTGCTTCCTCCTCATTATAAAACTTAGCAGTTTTAAGCAGACACCATTTTAATCAGACCATCTGCGGCCAAAGTACTGGCCAGTTCTCCAACACCAGCATCTGTGGTCTGCTCTGTCACGACATAACAGAACACTGGAACCCAAGGATGTTCAGGGATGTTCAGGGATGTTCCATACGCTAAAAAATGCAATTCACATACCCACATAATTGTGCATTTCTGCTTCTGGGCTTTGGGAGGGCTCTTTCTTCAATATCCATCCTATTTTACTTTGGCTTTTGATGCAGTTTTGAGTTGCCATCCTCTCAGAACTCACAATAGATCCAGGCAAAACTATTGCAGTTCACCATGAGGAACACTAACCCCTATTTCTATCATAAACGAGACAAATTAGCTTTCATTCACCCATATTCACCTTCATTTCAGCAGCTTGGTCTTCTGAGTGTAGACACCAGCCTGATACCAATGAATCACAAAGTTCGTGATGCTTATTCTCTGTATAATTGCTACCACAGCATTTCTTGGGCATGATGAGACACTATTCCTTTCCTGCTTTGAAGATGAGCCATATTACTGTTTGCTGGACCTCTTCAATATTCAGGCCCCACAGTTCAGAGAAAAACAGCTTCCATATGTTTTGCTTTCTGACAGACTCCTTTGGCCACTGCTCAGAAACATGTGAGTTATAGCCAGGCACCAAGCCAGGATGGCCTTCAGGTCAGCTGGTATGGACTCTCTGTGACTAAGTCAGAGCTGGAGGAGGCTCTGGAGGTTGAAAAGTTATTTTGCACATAAATCCCCTCATGAGGCTTATCTTGGAGTTAAAATTTGCTATCTGAGCAACAAGGTTAATCCAGTAAATTGGGCTTGAAAAGACAAGACTTAGGTAAATGAAAGGACATAGAAAGCTACAGCTAACAAATGACATGAAAAAACAGAGAAAACTCATGATGTGTTCGACTGGAATTTATGGGTAAATTTTTGGAAGGAGAGAAGTTTTTGAAAGACTTTAAGATTTTGCTTAGTTTTTCTTTCAAAGAAAACAGAATCATAGTTTATATCTATAACAAGATCACTTTTGGAGCCTTTCAGATTTCAGACACCTTCTTCTGTTCTTTTTTTGTTTGCTTCCTTGTTTGTTTGTTGTGTGGGTGGTTTGTTTGGGTTTTTTTCCCCTCTTTATGTCTTTGTGCTGTATTTATCTGATTTTTCATTCATCTTTCTACATTTCCTTCTGGGCTAGAAAGCTAGCACTGCCTGTTGACATTGTCAGCCAATTTCTCAAAAGTTGGCCTCAGACTCTGTTTTTCAGGGTTCTTTTCGGGCTCTTCATGGGACCAAGACACTGCAAAGAGCATGAGACAATTGTGGAGCTGGAGGTGAGAACTCTTCTGTTTGCATATCAGGATTAAAACTGGGAACACCCGACATCTGCAGAGACAAAGATGGACTGGAAAATTTTCTATTTATGTCCATTTGTCCTAAGTTTCTGTTTGTTCTTCACCTTTACATTAGCCATGTTTTTCCTTATTGTCTTTTTGGATCAGCAAACCACGTTAAACATTGATCAGTGGACCTGATTTTTCACTGTCTCCACTCTGGTAGAACCACAGTGGCCAAGACTACCTATAATTCTGTCACCTGATTCATGTAGTTTGGATTAATGAGTTATAGGAATGGCATACTAGATCCTGCCTTGCATCATGTTGCTGATGTGAGATCAGTTTAATGAAAACCCATGAGAGGTGGGGCACAACAGAGCATTCCTTCCTCTGGTATTCACTTCTCTTTCCTGTCATTGAGCAGTTTAAGAACTTCCTGGCATGGAGACTGTGGTCAGTTTAATAGCCACTGATGAAAGGAGGCTAGATCAGTGCTGGGATCTAAGCAGAAGCCCCCTGGGTTTCAGCACACTTAGGTGCATGCTTAGCTCACACCAAGGGCGGAACCTGCTCTGCTTGTTTGTGAAACTACCTAGGGATCTACAAAGGACTGCTCTCTCAAATCCATCACCTGGTGTCAAAGTGGGATTACATCCCCTCTGCCACAGCAGACCCAGGCCAGCTGGTGAGTCATTCCTGTTTGCTCTCACATGGCTGTGGGCTGCTTGAACAGCCTTTTCCCCTTTCATGGGGCAAGGAGTGGCTGTTTGGTTTCTTAGCAGCATGGTCGGGTAAAAAGGGGTGCTGCTTGCAAAGAAAGGCACTTATTGTAGCTCGTGTTTGCACTGAAAATTTGGAAAGCAATGCAAACAGGGACATCAAATATGAGCAATATCTCAAATATGGTCTCAAGTCTGACAAGTGTGAGAGAGAGATGACCTCTACCTTGCTGGACGTTCGTGTTGCTAACGGGACTAACATAAGATCTGCAGTTGTGCACAGACATCATGAGGGATGGTAAATTTCCCAGTCACAAAGTTCTTTTTTGTTTTTCCATTTTAAAACACTGCGTCATTTAATCCCTGATTATACCCAGTGTTTGTCCACAGCATGCCAAACTGTGCATCATGGATGCTTTTTCTTTTTCCTAAAGAAACCACAAAAGACATGAGAAGCAAGCAAGAATTTTATAAATAATCCAAAATTTAGAAGGCAAAGTCCTTCACTCTGAAGATATGCCTGGTAAATATTAGAAATAGGCTGTGTAGCTATGTACCATGTAACTTCCACAGAAGCAGAACAACACAAGGGCTGAATCATAGCGAAGCTAGAGTGGGACAGGACAAATACTGAAGAAAAGTCAGCAGGAAAATTAATCTCTGTAAAACTCCAGGTGTAAACTAAGAATCAAAGAAAATATCAGGAGACAGACCATCTGTAAAAGATTTAAGAAATGAAAAATAACATAATCTCAAAGGGATGGTGGTCTAAGTTTCCGTGATTTGTACTTAGTTGCTTTAGTGACTGTAACACTGGACACAGGTCTCTTCAGTCATGTAGTGGGAGTAAACAGGTGCTTTCAAGCACACAGGAAATATACATGAAGACCTGCTGTTGTGCTTGTCCTAAATAAGTGAAAGACTTGAGGAAGCAGGCTTTGGCTAAGTTTGCTCTGTCCCTTATATGTCTCTGCCGAGTAAAGCCTCTGGTTCCTTGTGTCAGGACCCCTAAATGATGCTGCTCATTCCTTTAGCAGGAATTAGGTGCTGAGCATCCCCTGGCACTGTTTTCGTCAGAGGACTAAGATCCTACAAATTTTACATCTAATGATTTTGAAGAAGGAGCATCTGAAATGAGTGATTAGTTGGGTATGGGTCTCAGACCTCTTCACTCACAACACCATGTTCTATGTCAGCAAAGTAATTAAGTTTAAAAAGAGAGTGAGCTAACTAGTAAGAGGACTAAAAGCAATAAAGAGAATCTGTTAGATTGAAGATAAACAGATCCAAGACAAGGGTCCTTTTTGAACTAGAGAGACTTTTGAAAAGAATATAGATACTCAATTCTTCTGATATTTCTGAAATTCTTGTTGTAGAACTGTTCTGCTTCAGACAACACTGAAATGCCACAAACATCCCTTTTTGCACTTGGTGCAAATCTTTATTTTGCAACTTCTGTGTTTAGGTGACCAGATGTAAAGAGGAATGAAGAGCAGCATCCTTTGAAAGTTTCTCAGTTTTACCTAAGATAAACAGATACAGCTGTGTCTGAGTTTTCAGTATAATTTGTACTTTTCTCTACTTACTACAGGAAATTCCTTGAATATTATAAACACTGAAGTTATCTAACTGCAAAGAGCAACTCTCATTGGCTACTGGCAGGATTTTAAGAGCCTGTGCTGTTTGTTTCCAAACCTCAACCAGACCACCTCTCATTCAAATCATGGTCAATGGGCAAGGTCGGTTCTTTAAAGCAGACAAGTAAAGGTTTCTCATCCTAGTCTTCCTTTACCTCTTGAGAGGACCCTTGGTCAGCTGTTCCTGAGTCACAAGAAATTTGCCTTGGCAAATTGGACATGCTGTCACAGACTATTAGGAAATTCTGACATATGCAGGCTGCCATTTAAACGCAGAAGAAAGCTGCATCATTGCTGACATTGCATGGAAAAGCTAAGGGTAAATCTGCAAGCCACCATTCTCTTTTGGGAAGTTCTGGGAGCACTCCCACATATCTCAAAATGCAGAGATAAGCACAGCAGCCATAGGGGCTGCTCACAACCTGCAAGCAATGCACCTCCGCCAGGCACACACAGGACTGCAGCAAATGCAGCAGATGTACCTGCTGTTTGTTGATTGTTTCAGCCAAGTCCTGTGGGGTCAAAGAAGGGGTTGACAAACTGCAGAGACATTTAAATCTGTTTTGGGCCTTGTGTTTGTTTGTGTTTTACTTGGGCATGCTCAGAGAGTTCTCCCCTCTTTCTGCATGAAGGGCCTCGATTTATAACAACATGGAAAGGCAATCATCTAGACCTGCCCCAGTTGGATTACACACTATGGAAAATGTGTTTAATTATGAAAAACTAAAGACAAGGAGGATGTGTTTAGACTAAGAATGTAGACAGTTTCTTGGCTAGAAGCAAAGCTGACAAAAAGGGTAAGAATTCTAGAACAATTGTGAAGGATTTATTTGCATTTTTTAAGAATCTACACATGTTTTCACTTAAAGCTCTTGGGAGGGTCATTTCAAAGACTAGGACTCCTGGCTGTTTGCCTTCATCTCTGCCTCTATTCCCCCTGCTTGCAACTTGAACATTAATATAGAGACCGAGGCAAAAGAAAATGCTTGTCAGGTGTGACATATCAAGTGACACAAAAGTTCAGTCACAAGAAACAAATTTTAAATTGATCAAGTACTGTGAGGCCTTTTAGTAACCCTTTTTGGTGTATTTTGCACAGTTCAGGCTACAGGCATCTTCCAGATGGTTTCCAGCCTTGCTGCCAATGAGAAGTAAAATGTATAATCATAAGATGTATTCTTTCTAAGCATTCTTGAACTACAAAATGAAAAGAAATAATCCAACCTTTTTTTCACAATAATTTTTCTTTAAGGTTTTTGGTTTTGTTTGTTTGGTGGGATTTTTTTTTGTTTTATTTTTTTTGTTTTTTTTTTTTTTCTCTTTTGCTTCTGCTTTCTTTACTATACCTTCTATGTGGGTTACACTTAATCTCCTCTGCAAAGCCTCAATAATCCTTACCCTACCTTCCTAGAACACCAAAACCCAGCAATATAGTTGATCTGCAGGGCCATTAGAGCCATTCATCACAAACGACTCAGCACAGTTTAAACAAGGAGAGAGTGCACCTATACGTGCCATCCTCAGTCAAATTAAATGCCAGCTGCCCTAACGTTCTGTCGCAGTAATGTAGGCCCCATGACCAATTTTCATGGTAACACGGAAAAAAAAATCGGCAGAGGAGAAAAGCAAGCGAAGGGGATGCTCTGGATTTCTTCAACCAGATCTTCCTCCTTTAGGAGGGGTGATGCTCATGTCACAGAGCTCTCTCTCAGGCTGCAGCTTACCCGTGGAGCAGAGGCAGGGATCACCCTACCTATAGCTTACCTTCCCTAAAGAGCTGTTATTACTGCAGAGACACCTTAGATTCTGAATATAAAGGTCAGAGCTCTTATCCATAGCAGGTCAAGGTAGCTGGAAGCTGATGACTGTCTGAGAGCTCGGCGACAGACAGAGGAAGAATGACCAGGGGGAGGGGGAAGGGGGTGGAGCTCTGCCTAGTACGTGATTTTGGCACTGTGAACTTCAGAAAAAAAAGGGCAGAACACTCAAGAAGGGCTTTAAACTTCTTTTGTTTTGAAATTTCTGGGCTAGGATAGTGCTGTATGTCAAAAGTAAATTCCAGCTTTCCTGAGGACCCCTTGCTGCTTGGCATATGATGTGTGCAGACTCAAGACGGCCAAAGAGAATTTCACTTGAATTTCAAATACAGGAGCAGGATTCTCAAAGACATGGTAAAACCAGACAGCCTGAGCTTGTAGTCATTATGAGATCTCAGAAGATTTGGGGCATCTTTTTAAGTAACAGACCTTCACCTCCATGCTTATGCACCTGTAGCATGGGCAGGAAACAGTAGGGAGCAGAGCAGTGGCTTTTCTGATGATCATAGTGGATACAGGATATCTTTGATAACTAAATTCCAGACTTCAGGCCCCATGGAGTCAGGTAGCTCAGCCACCCTCAGCTCCAGGATGACTTTTACCATGAGTGGATTTAGTACTGCAACTGTACCAGTTAGTGCTGTTGGAGTTTTCCCTTTAAGAATACAGGGAGGGTCACACCTTTAATTGCTAAGGAGAAATAATGGCAGCATGAAGTGCCATCACAGTGTTGCTTTTGTCAGCCACCTAGATAATCCCAGCCTGTGAACTTTCTGTCCCAGCTCCAGGAATGTATGACTCTGAGACAGCAAACAGGCAAGTAATGAATGCCAAAACAGGCAGGTAATCGCTTGGCAGGGACTTCTTTGGCTTAAGCTTTGAGCCAGAAAATGGACATTTTCATGATAATGGCATAGAGACAGAGGACTCCTTGAGGGAAATAAAACTTGTTCTCAATCTCTTCACAGGTGACAACCCCATCTGCTTTTTGCTTTGTGCACCACATGCTTATGTCAGTTGTATCTTCAGAAACTAAAAATTTAATGTAAAAAGGGTTTCCTAGATATGACTGGAGGAAAAAGCAATAAGTCCACCATTAAATAATGAATAAACTGATTATAAACTGCATCACAGCAAACATTAACACTCATGATATGATGCCGCTCCGAAAATGGAAATATAAAGAACATATTTAATTTTGGGA
>NW_008237619.1:4687779-4696352 GCF_000691975.1 Corvus brachyrhynchos
TGCTTGCTTTGTGCTAGACAGGAATCCATTAACATCAAGTAAGGCCTATTTCTAATCCCCTTGCTAAGCCTCAACCCTCGACCCAGGAGAATTTGTATTGAAGCAGAAACATGTCAATCATTTTGGCCAATTAAGCACAATAATAAACATGAAGCAAGGAAAAAAATGTGGGTGGTATTGCCAGGATAAGGAGAGCAGTGTCTACACATTTTGAAAGCTTGTCTAGATTATGAGGTTAGCACAACGAAAAATCATCTACAGCTTGTCTCCTAGGTCCAGGGGATATTCCTGACCTATAGCTTATTCATTTCCTGTGCTGATGACACATGCGTTCAGTATGTGGCAAACGGTAACAGGATTACATTTCACACATATTTCCCTGAGTTTTTGTTTCCTGAGTACTCCCCATGCTTCTGTAGCATGCTTCAGGCTAACAGCAATTCAAATGATCACTGGGTTTATCTGGGAGCTTGTGAAATAAATCAAGTGCTATTTGCATGCAGCAAGCTTACTAGATATGCTGGTAACAACGGTCTTGGTGATGCTCTCAGCTGACAAGGAGGTAGCTAAGAAATTTCTGTTTGATTTTTAGCTGTTCTCTAAGCTTATCTTGTAAATGGTAACACATTTTTGTTTGACATCCAAAAGAACAATGTCACTGATTTGCAGAGGGCATCAAAAGTTCTACTGAATTTTTATTGTTTTTATTGATGGCCTACTTTTCCTGCCTCTGCCTGCTCAGTGACCCTTCCACATTAATTGAGTGGACCTGCAGCAGGGATTTATACTGAGCTCTACAGGTAAAGCAAATGACAGGAAACAGAAGCTGTGCAAATCGCCTCTGAAGGTGATGTACATAACCCCCTGAAATGTACGGGCTTATGTTGGCATGCAATTAGGAAAGGAAAGGTGAATTCTGAATAAATTTATTGGCCATAAAATGTAAAACCATCAGCTGAAGACCTGGGCTCTCTCTAGCCCAGCTCTGAGATGATCAGAATTCTGGGCTGAAAGGCCCATGTGCAGTATATACACATCCATGGTGTCTCTCAGGGGTCAGAAAGAAAGAAGGAGATAATGGGGGAAGTCTGGCTTGCTGCCAGCTCACATTTTCATTTTGAACAAATGTGTGTAAAGAGTGTAGATAGAATCCCTGAAGACAGTGTTTATCTGCTCAACTTCAAAGAAGGCTGCCACAGGAGGACTGTGATGAAATCTGGTGCAATGATCCCTTTCAAAAACAAACAAACAAAAAGTATATATGTGTATATATGTATATATATAACTTTTTCCTGCTGGAAAAGACTGACAGATAGGTGAGTATGGGCCTGAACACTCTTTTTATTGAGGCATAATAAGGCATTTATCATTTCCATTTAGGGGAACTCTGATCTCTCCTTTGCTTTCTAACCATGATTGGTAGGTGGAGGAGCCATTCTGTTTGAGAAGTTGATCTGCACTTCCCCAGCCACAGGTCCTGACGTATGCTTGTGCAGGCTGGTTGTAGACTACCTCTCATCCATGAATTATGCTTTTGTTTTCCTTTTATCATTCCCTTTGGTTGAAACAGTGTCTGTAAATATCATATCACCCAAACACTGAGATGGTGGAAAACAGGTTAGGAAAACTATGCAGACAAATCCCTCCCGCTCTCTCCCTGTCTGCTCAGAAAAATAGCCCATTTCTGGTTATTCATCCTAAAGTTACCAATGTTTAAGCTAGTGGCTGGCAAGTACTAAATAATCAGAGGAATGCAAAAGACTTTTGGGGATACCAAGTCCCTCCTGCAGGCTGAAAAGTACTGTTGTGCTTTGTGATGGTCGCAAGCATGTCCAAGGTTTTTTGAGCTCTCCAAAAGGCAATCTTCATAGCTCACACCATACCCAAATGAAATAGACTATACTCAGAAAGGATTTATTTATTTTTAACCTTTCTAGTTTAACCTTTCTGTACCACAAATGATGCTGACATTATGCCATTAACTTACTCTTCACATTTTAATATTGACTATATATGCATCCTTTGCATAGCTGTTCAATCTAATCTACATTTGCTTCTAGCCTTTTTCCCCCCTCTATCTTGATCTAGCTGGCAAATCAATGAGACTGCTCTTTAGATTCAGAGTCTTTGGAGATTTGCATGACTGAAGAAAAGATTGTATTAAAAGGGAGGGGAGAACTTTTACAGTGAAGTACTGCCAAGGAGCGAGCACAAATAATACAGGAAACTTTGGGATTTGCCTACACTGCAACTGGCAGTAATACTGACTTTTGAGTAATATTGACTTTTGAGCAGGTTTAACCTGATAATGCTGAAGGTTTTGCACCAGGCACTTAACCTGGGTTGCACAAGCTAAGCAAGGATGCTAAGGATGTTTACACCAGCTGAGGTAACCATCAGGAAGGCCAGTTTGAGTTACTTGGCATGCACCAGCATAGAGAGTTCCCATAGGCAGACAGGGGTACAGCCAGCACTTACTTGCTGAAGAAAAACAGCACAACCCCCCCACAAGGCTGCATACATTTCAGCCTGGGGAGAGGAGTTGTGCTCTGCAGCCAGACTCTCCAGAGCCAGAGTTAAAATCTACCAGCACTGCCTGACGAAGCAAAGTCTTTCCTTTCGATTCAGACACAAGCAAGAGCTTCAGCTTTCCAAGTTATGAGCCCCTTAACCTTTGGCTGTACAAATGTGTACTTAACACGCATGTGTTAACGTAAAATTCACTCAGGGCCTTAAACAAAGGCCACTGTAATCAACGTAAAGAATAGGAGAAAAGTAAGCAGGTCTTCATCTTCTAAGGATTTTTCAGTGGAAGTTGTGTTCCTGTTTATTTAAGGTTAACATGAACTATGTTTTACTTAAGTTGGACCAACTCCTCTAGCTAGGAAATAACAAAGTTGTCATCAAAACCAGTCAATTTTGACTCACCACCTAAAATGATCAGTCATCTGCCTAGAGCCTTGTCAACTGGATGAAGCTGCCTTTTGGCTGAGGCTACAGATGGCCTTAAAAAGATGTCTAATCTTGGAGTCAAAATTCTTAATTAGATATCTACCTTCTAGTGGTACAGCCACAGAAGAGTCCTGATACACACACAGCATCCATGTGGAAAAGGTTTCCTCATGTATCAGGAAAATGCCTAGCACGACGACCACTGATGCTGACTGAGGCCTCACCCCTGAGCTCTCACTCAGTGCTGGTGGATGCATCCCGGTGCAGATCCGCAGAATTACAGTGAATGGGAGCGGACACGTGGAAGTACAGTCCCTGCACCCTTAGGAGACACGACTCTGCCTGACAGTCAAGGTTGGTGAGCTTGGGAGCACTATCAGTCTGTCTTCACTGGGCATCCAGATTTGGAAACGTGTGCATCATGGCTTTCCGACTGCCTGCCGACCAAAGCTCCCCTCCACAGGAAACCAGAAGTTGCGAGCTATATGACACACACCAATCTGACACCCAAACACCTGCGGGCAGCATATGCAAAGATGCATGATATTGGTAGGAAGTGAGGAGATCTTCATGTCCCTCAGCCTTGACACATGCATGAAGTCTGGCTGGGACCACCAAGCCCCAAAAAGTAGGGAAATTTAACTCTGCTTCTGATGCTTTATACCTTTTTTTTAATTCCAAACTTTCATCATGAGTAAAGATCCTTTTGCCTGCTCATTCTATAGCTCTTCTCTTATGCTGCGCTGTTGGACAGAGTTTGGTGGTATGAGCTACAAAGAGTTTCAATGGCAAAGGGAAGAAAATGGTTACCTCACTGTGATGCAACAGCTCAGAAGCAGGGATGCTTTCTTGTGTTGCACTGGCAAGAACTTCTTTTATACAACTGTCCACGATTTTGCTTTTGAGAGATGTGCCCTGAACATGTATGGACTAAAAAGCTAGTGAAAATGGCTCTGAAATTAGATAATGCAAGCTTTGGGGAAAAGGTGTAGAGGATAATTAACTGAGGATGTATTCTTAGCATTATCTCTCATAATTTAAACAAGATAAAAATGCCTGTGATAGATGTTTTGTTTTATACACTGATGCCATCCACTGTCACCCAGTACCATTATCTGAGTATCCAAGATACTGTCACCCAGTACCCATGTCCTCTCCAGGGGCTAGATTTATGAAAGCATGGTAAAATGGTTCTTATCTGAGAACAGGATACCAGTTATGCTCCTGCTGATATACAGCATTTTTCTGGAGGCTGTACTCATTAGATTGACAAATTTGAGTTTTTCTGTCTTAGCTCCCCGATATTTTGCCTACAGCACCAGATTCACCCATCCTATTCTCCTTTTGTTGTAGAGTGGAGCAGAGGGGATCTAGAGAAACTGAAGCTGGGAATGCCTAGTTCTGGCATTCACAGCTCAACATTTAGTGCTGCTCTTGATGGCTCTGGGCCACCTGTATTCCACTAAACACAGCATAAACAACCATAAACACAGACTGGATTTCCTTAAAGGATAATCCTTTTTTGAATAGAACATCATGAACTGGTACTTGTTGACACAAGCTCTCCTAGCTTCCCAGACCATACCACTAAGTCATGCCCATTTCCCACTGCACAGGGCCCAACCTTTTCCCCTCCTCCAATACTCTCACCTCCCTCCTGTACAGTAAAATTAAGATGTCCCAATCACCAGAATATAGCCATGTTTTTGTTGATGCACTACCTCTCTCTGTTACTCCATCATGAGCCAGAAGAGCAGCCACTTAGTCATCCAGTGTAACTTTTCAGCATTCCTGAGCTCAAGAAGAGCCAGCTGCCTTCTTCCACCCCATTACAGGAGTCTCAAATACAAGCAATAATTACCCTCTGGAAGCACCCACATTTTTTGCCTTGATAAGACCTGGCTATGTGACATGTTTCTGGATTCCTGAAGCTTGAGGAAGTAGACCTCATCATTTTATATTATGATTTAAAGATTAAATGTAAGGGCTGACTATTGTTAGTCTGTGAAAATGTCCAAGAAACCTGCAGTTTGTTTTTAAGGTACCTTTTCACATCTGAAAGCTCAATGTTATTTTGCTCTTTTATATCCAGTTATGCATAAATCAATGTCATTGGTGCCTTAGCACATAACTTTTCCCTAGTAGATGAACATGGGTTTCTTTTAATCATTGAAAAATATTTAATTTAATGAGTACTTCATTTGCAGTGATAACTTCCTTTATCTATTCTGTAAGTGATCCAAACAAGCTCTTTTGTTATAGGGCTATTTTTTTAAAAATAAGATTCATATGAATTTTGATTTGTGCCCCATATGCCTCTGGAAGTAATCCACAGACAGATATTTATATTTGGAAACTATCTTGAGCTGTCTAGTGAATATTTCATGGTACCCACAAGACGACAGCTTCTGAAAGTCATTGGCATTGGTAGGCACCGGCTGTATGATTTTTTTTGGTGAGATACAGATGAGTAAATGGTTCTTGAGAGAGCTCAGAGAAACTTAAAAACAAAACCTGGAAGAAAATTAGTTTCTAGAAGGATCAATCTGGGACAGTATTAATGGATATATTATCTTGGCAGAACGTTTTTTATCATATATTCCAGCTGGGGGTCCTCTAATATTTTTGAAGTAATTTTTTTTTTTTCTAAGAATGTCATACTTCAGAGGAATGAGCAAATGCTACAGCTGAGGGTGTGTCTTTCAAAAAAACACTTGCAGAACAGGACATGCTGACAGTGCATGGAAACCATGGCTGGACGTCAACCAATTAAAGGGACAACTCTTTCCTACACCTCTAGAAATGAAGTGCAAGCTAAATAGACCTTTTTCAGACACATGATACTGATAATGCTCTTCTAGCAGCATTCAGATAAATTTGTACAGAGCAAGAAACTCATTGAGCTTCTTCCAGCTGACACCCATGTTCCACCAGAATCACTGTTCCACGTAATATCCACATTAAGTGTGACTGATATTTGCCTTTACAGCAACGAAAAATAAATATTTTTAAATGGGCATTTGTTAGACCTTTCAGCCATGCAGGTAGGAACATACAAAATACTGAATGCTTCTACAAAGATCATAAGCTCCCTTTTTTTGTTTATCTTGTAATAGAAGAACTAGGAGGAAATAAAAAAGGTAATAACTGCCAGACTGATAAAAGGGAAAATTCCTATATTTGCTGACCTCAGCAAAACTGAGGCAAAAAAAAAAAAAAAGAAAAAAAAAGAAAAAAAAAGAAAAAAAAAGAAAAAAAAAGAAAAAAAAAAGGCATTTAGTCATATCTAAGAATAATAAAAAGATCCACTGTCATATAACTCATGGGGTGACTTCCTAAAGACAATCCTTGTTCCTGTATTAGGCCCTAAGCAACTTCCAGCTTGCCTGGGTTACAGACAAACTTCCCTCAAAGCCAAATTGTGTATTTATTTATAAGTGTCGTAACTTTCAGTGAACACTCTCATGCTGGCTGCTATTGAGCACCCCAAAAGGATACTGATTGCTTTGGAACAAATATGAAAATATTTGGAGTGGAGTCTTTGCCATGCTTACTCTGTAGACCTTTATGTCTGAGGCAGATCTGTAATCATCCTTGACAAAATGTTCACTGGAAAAAAAAGTGCCTGATTTGCTGCATGTTTATTGAACACATTTACACGTGACCAGGCACCCATTCTGGATTCTGCAGTAGATGGGATATTGGTAGGTGATAATTGTAGGTGTTAATAAGCCAACATGCAAGAAACATTTTCTTCAGCTCTTTGGATCCAGAATCATAATTGCCACTACTGTCAGAAATGGTAGGAAAGGGCCTTGATGGGCTAACAGGATTTTCAGCTCCATGTCTTTTTAGTTTTTTACAGCTGGTGAAGACAGCCTGAAAGAAAAATCCGGGGGAGGTTTATTTTGTCACTGACTGTGTTGTGTCTATTCCTTCCAAAAAATGGAAAACTTCAGTCTGCAGCATCTTTTGCTAGAAGTAAGTTCATGCCAGAGTTTAAACAACATGGAAACACTTTACTGGGATCCTTATTCATATTCTTATCTATGACTCTCGGCTTGCAGTTCCTAGCTACATGGATACTTGCATTTTTCATGTATTACTCAGACTTCATACCTTATGAATATGAACAAGAAATTGGCAAAACCTCACATCTCCTAAGACAAAATTCAAGTGCTCCCTTAAAGAAAAAAACCCCTGCATTCCAACTTTTAAGTCTAAAATTTCTTTGTGTACTTCCAATGAACTATTTATTTTACTGTCATATGGATAACAAGTGAAGCAGAAAAGATCCCTCAGCTAGGAAATGATGACAAAATTTTGAAGGTATTAAAGTATACCAAAACACACATTATTGTGGTAAGACTGAAAAACTAGTCTATGCCTTCAATCCCAGAGCAGTACAGGCTTGTAGAGGCTCATGCTACACACAAGGATATATAGTATTAATGCCACAATGAATGCTTTGTGTTGGGAAACTTGGAAAAGCAGCACCCATGTCGTTAATCACATCCAGACACCTCCAGTCCCCTCCAGAGCCTACAGGTTCTGTGGTGTCCAAACTAGGGACCTTGTACATGCACAGGGAGAATTCTACACCTCAGAATAGGGTCTGAGATGCACAGAAGATTGAGCAGGAAACGTTTTAAGAAAGATAACAAGGGAAAGCTAAGGTGCACCTTAAATCCTGGTGCTTCCTAAGATTTATGTGTGGTTTCATTCATGATTTACAGCTCTTAACTCTCAGCCGTGGAGATCATAATTTTTCTCTCTTGTAGTCAAGGAGGATAGACGGGATGGCCTGTAGCAAAGGACTTATCATGCTGGGAGTTTAAAGAGAGGTTCCCACATTACAGACTGGCAGGAGGGTTAAACAGAGGAACATCTCACATGTATATCTACCAGGGCACAGCTGTAGGGTAGGTGACAAACTCTGCCGCACTGTCAGAAGAGGTGTACTTGTACCTGTGGCCAGAGGCAAAACTCAGTGCCATGTTAGCATCAGGTTCTTCTGGGGCTTTATTGTAGAGAAGGCCCTCAGTCTCTCAACTGATCCCACCCTTCACACAAATAGTTCTGGCAGAAAGACCCTTGACTTATTGCAAGAAGCCTTAAAGCTGTCAGCTGAGAGAAATACCCTACTGCCTTACTGAAAATTCAAGGGTCTTGCTTTTGCTAATGGTTATTCAGAGGTTAGGTAATAGAGAGCTACAAGGTCAAAGGCGGGGGGAAAGTTCCTTAGAAATCAGACACCAACAGTGCTGAGCATGGACTCTGCTCCAGCTTGTGCTGACCCCCATGCAAAATGCAGGAAGTCAATCACAGCTGTGCACTCACTGTTTCTGGGCTTCTCAGGTAGGCTAGGCAAAGTGTACAAATCAAGCTGTAGGCAGAATATGTCTATTAAAATCTTCCACATGGAAGAATCATAATTGGCTTTTACACACATGAGCAGGGGCTTGGAGAGATGGGTGCTTTCTCTCAAGGCTTTCAGTTTAACAAAGGATGTTTCTGGAGGATAGTGAGTGAATGATAAAAACTGAGAAGGGAGAAACATGCACTCCTTGGCTGGGAAGTTATCAAACTTGTAGAGCCTAGGGGCTCTCTTCAGATGCATG
>NW_008237619.1:4696382-4701026 GCF_000691975.1 Corvus brachyrhynchos
AGGGAAATGGTGTGTCAGTGTCTATGAACAGAAGTTGATCCTGGCCCCAGGTACTTTAGAAAGAAGTGTTTTCTTGCCTCTCTCTAAAGAGAAGGTACTTCATTCCTCTTTCAAAAGCAAACGTAAACATCATCAAACATGTTATTACAGACAGCCTTGGTGCAGTCTCCCCACCCTCTAGCTTTCCTCTCCCTATCTCCTGGTTATTTAAAGTTAGATGTAGTACACAACTTTAAAGAAACCTTATATGGTAATTTTGCAGCAACAGTAAAAAGTGATCAGTTTCTTTGTCAGACAGCCAAACAACACTTCTGAAGTACTTTTTGCGCTGACTTCCAATCTTACAAACATTTGCTCAAAAAGCATGTTTCTGTTACAGTTCCCTTCTCAGCTATGATGTCTGCAGTTTACAACACTCTTTTTGAGTGAAAAACAGACAAAAGCCATCCCAGATTAAAAAGGAACAATGATAAAATCCCGGGCAAGGAATTCAAGCCAATCTCTGCAGCATGTCAAGGCTAATTCAGGTCCTGCAGATTCGAAGTAGGCAATGTGTGCTCTACATGCTTACTGCAGAAGCAAGGTGAGTGAGAATAAACTGGCTAGGCCCAAAATGCTCACAAAGGTTCCACTGACACCATCGTGTACTCAGGCATAGAAATGTGGCCTTCTTCCATTGCCTTGGCTCTGGCATGATGCCATGATGGTAGAAGGAGGGCAGCGACACCACTCTGTAGAAGGAAAGGAACCCAGTGCACACTGAAGCACTATACAGGATACCAGTCCATTGAAGGACCCTTACATAAGGGAAAAAGTTAATTTTTTTAACTCAGATGCTTCTCGCCTTTATGAAAAGAACACCTGAGCCACAAAACCTTCCTGCCAAGCAGTTGCAGGCATTCCCTCTGTGCATGCACCAGAGAAATGAGAGATAGCAGAACTATACCACAGACCTTGGTGTGCAGCCCTACCCAGCCAGATTTTATTCATGGACTTCATTTTCATCCTGAAGAAAGGTTACATGTCAATTACTGTATACAGTGCACTTCATTGAGAGATTACTGAACACTATGAATGAGTCTATAATAGAAGTCTGTCCTGAAACAGGAAAATCCAGCAGTTTGACTTGGCTGATGGATGCGTCATCCGTTCCCAATATCCTGACTGCTATTAGAAATGAAAATGTCTCTTCCTTTAACTGCTTTGGACATCTCATCTGTTCTTCTGGGTGAATGTACCATTAAATGTCAGTCTATAGATGTATCATTTTGGGGACGGTGAATAATAAGCTAAATTCTTCCTATCTCAATGAGATACACAAATCCGAACACAGGGACGTCAATAAATGGCTCAGCAGTCATAAAGACCAAGCAGCTGCAATGCCTCTTGACATTGCAGGGTGCAGCACTTCCAAAATCTCTGAGGGGGTTAACTGTTCAGGGACGGAGCACACCTTGGTATGGGATTGTAGGCAGAAGGATTGAAAATGGCCCTGATTTTCTGAACTAAGTGTTGGTAAACAGAGGTTGCTTTACTGTGTTTCACAATATGCCCTCCTGGACTCTTATACCTTTGAATCCCTGAAAACTTCAGGTGGTTTAGGGAGTTTTTCTGGCAGGGGGTACTGTCAGGACAGGAAGAAGAAATGAATTAATGGCACAGAGACTTCTTGTCTGACTGCTGTGCACAAGGTGGTTGGAGTGGGAAGAAATGCAATATTTTTCTCCTTAAACAAGCAATGCAAATGTGAGGAGGGCACATCAGGATTCCTGGGGCATTTTTAATGATACCAGAAGAGATTGTTTAACCTCAAGAGGTTAACATTTAATAACTAGGTTAGAACCTGCTGTTATAAGACTTGTCAGTCTTCTACCACTGAAGAAATATTAAACATCTGTAGAGGCCACAAAGTGGGGGAGAAAAAAGTCATGCCTGAAACATTGGCTAAAAAAGAAGTATAAGCAAAACATTTTTAGAAGTATCCTGGGATCATTTAAAACTGAAGGGTTTATAAATAAGGTTGATACCTAAAAATGAATGCCCAGTGGGATTAAAAATACCTACTGGAACTTTCATAGGTTATGTGAGGTATGGGCTTAAAAAACTCTTTCTCAGTCTAAAATTATTTACACATCTTGAAGATTTTTGGCCTTAAGCAGCTAACTCCTTTTTCTCATCTAAATTAACTCAAGTCCCTGGGCATCTAAGGGAGGCTTGCTTAGTCTTCTATATAACTAAGGTGCCTTCAAAAATTTGCAGGAATTGTTTTTGCTCTGACGTGGTTTGAAAGTAAATGGAAATTCACTATACACTGATGTTAAACTAACAGAAAGGAAAGCAGCAACGTCCAGGGAAAGGGTGTTGTAAGTGTTTGCAAAAGTCTTCAGTGTATGTGCAGAACAGTCACTGGTAGATTAAGGGTTAAAACAGAAACTGGTGTATAAAAATCACAGAGCCAGATGAGGAAGCATTTGAAAAATAGACACAAAAATAAAGCTTGCACCAGAGCTCAGACTGAATTAAAGCAGACTCACAGAACATCTGGTCTGGAGATGGTGTGCTAGCAGCTGAGTGGCAGCATGTCTCACAGCCTGACAGGCAGTCAGGAGCAGATATGTTTCAGGCTGGCTTGGAGGCTCTCCTGCTCAGCCTGGCTAGCTGGGGATACCTGCTCTGCCTGCAGCCTGCAGTGGGGCCGTGCTGCATGCCCAGGATCTCAGACAAGGCTGCCCACAAACAGGAGGCAGGAGAGGCTGTGACAAAGGCTGCAGGGAGGTAGGGAGTCAGGTCTGCAGCAGCAGAGCACACAAAGGTGTAGGGTAGGGGACATGGGGCAGGGAGGAGCAGAGAAGGAGGTGGGTAACACAGGAAACACAGGAGGTGTGCAAAGGAGCAGAAAAGTGAGGTCCGAAGCTGGTATGCAAAGTTTCTCCTGCCACTGAGCTGGGCAGCCACAAGTAAACCAGAGCATTGTCCTAATTGCTTACACACCTCCAGGCCAAAAAAAGGAAGATGTGCCCACCCTTCACACTCAGGACAAGCTGCGCCACATCCCAAGAGAGGACAGCAGCTGTTTGGAGAAAATGGTCAACAGAACGGATTGATGAACAAGAGCACAGCCAGGGCCTGTGGCAAGGTTAATGGGGTGGTGAACTGCACAGAGTGTTTGCCAGGGAGGATTAGATCCCCCCAAATGATGGAGTCATAGTCAGCCATGCAGACCTGATTCTTCAGTGCTGAAGGCAGCAGTAACTTCACCACTGAGGCAGGGACAGTCCCGGCACCCAGCTCCACTTTCCTCAAGCCCAAGGAGCTGAGACAGCCAGCCACCCTTTCTCAAACTTACCCCGGATCAACAGGAAGCAAATTACTATTATTTACTTGTTTTCCTTTTTTCAACTACCAAGATTGCTGAAAAGACTTCCCTTTTGAAATGTCACAAATGTATAAGAAAGAAAAATGCATTTATTTCTTCTTTTTTTTTTTTTTTTCTCTGTTGCAGAGATCTGACTGTCCTGAATGTCAGTTCCAAAATCCTCAGTGGCTTATGAGAAATTGAGCTTGCTCTTCTCTGAGTGCCTTATAATGCTGAAAGGGGACAAGCTTACTTTGGACCATGGAAAAAAGGGAAAATAAACAGCAACATAAGTACAGACTGCATGAACTAATTTGTCAAATCACTTTATCCAATGTTCCAGCTTTATGCTGGACTTCTTCCATGTGGACTTGCATTATTTCCCTTTCTTCTCACCTTGTAAAGGTTCCAGTCCTGCACAGATCTCCACGTATTTCTGTGAAATATGCAGCAACTGCTTTGGTCTGTCAATGTGATTTAAGTTGTAGTCTTCTTATGTTGGGGTTCTGCTGTTGCTAACGCTCCCATGCTTAACTACCTCACACTGCAGAGTTTAGCACATGTGCAAGAGTTGGCAAGACCAACTATTTGCTTGAGACACATTATATGAGAGCTATAAATATTTGAAACATGGCCAAGAACAAGTTTTGAAACTATAAAAGTAACATTGGGGGTGAAATGACAACTTTCATTGTCAAAAGGGAAGTGTTTTATTACAATTTACTGGATTTTTATTTCCTCCCTAAAAATTAGTGAAATATTGAAAGCAAAATATTGCAGAAAGTTTTCTTTAACATAGCTTCTACATTTTCCTGGAAACAATCATTGTCTTCTTTGTGTCAGACACTGAAAGAACCAAGATACAGCAGAACACTCAGAGAGTCTTAGCTATGCTTGAACATAATCTGGAAGTATTATGCTCGTGGATTAAAAGAGCATTATTTTTAAATGCTTCTGTTTCAGCCAGTGTACAAAAATATCAGGAAAATCAGAAGAATGATCCCAAATCAGCTTTGTGATGCCTTCTCCATTAAGGTTACTGTCTCAGTTTTTGAGACAAAACTTCAGGAGGAAACACTCTGGAATGAGTGTTCCTCCCCTTTTCCTCCATCAATGAGACAAAGGGGTCAGAAGGAGTGAAAATGGGAAAAAGAAGCCAAACTATTTATTAACTCACAAACAAAACAGGGTAGAATAGGATAAAAAACCCCCTCAAAATACAACAAATTCCTGGAGAGGGAACATACACATGGGCTTGGACCAGCCGGGGCCACCCTGTGCGCCCACCC
>NW_008237619.1:4703252-4736072 GCF_000691975.1 Corvus brachyrhynchos
GCACACTTAGCATTTCAATGGTGTGGGCCCAGAAGCTGGGCTAACCTCAAATAATCTAACTTGCAGAGGAGAGTGTGGATGGCAAGAGGTGGATCTGACTCTAGGCACTCTTCCCAGAGACTTGGTATAACTCTTCATGACCAAAGGAGTGCTGTGACAGATAACTGGCATGCAGATAGGCCATTTATGTGTAGGAGATGTGAAGCCATTTGCTGAATAATGTGTGAAATCATTGTAACTATTGGCTGAGTGGCACGTGATAGTGCAAAAAAGAAAATGTCTGAAAAAGCAAAAGAAAAGGATAATTGCAACAGCAGAAAGGATAAACTGAGGTGCTGAGTCACTGAAATAAGAAAGAGAAAACATTATTAAATCTCTCTCGCTGATTTGTAGGGCTTTTCCCTCATGGTACAGCCCCCAGTGTATTGCCAAAGCTTGTTTAAAATAATTCAGTAGCTTCTCATGGGATGCAATTCTGCTAACTAATCATTTGTATTTCTTTATTTCTTTCTGATTCTTCTACCCAAGACTTTACATCCTACTGCCTTAGCCCTTGGATGACCTGCATACAAATTCCTTTCCATAAATGAAACCTGCACCTTTCAAAAACCCCATGTGTTGTTGTCACATCAGCCTCCCATTTCATTCCGGGTTGGTCAAAGCTTCAATATAATGTTCATTTTTATTTCTGGCAATTTCCTTCCATAAATCAGTCCCTCCAGTGCCTTAAACACATCTGTTACTTTTCTCTGAACATCTTCCAACCTATCAATATCTTTCTGGAATAGAAGGACCTGGGATTATATCCAGTATTTTAGAATTGTTACTTCAGAAGGATTTTGCATTAAGTCCTGTAAGTAATTGCAAAAAATTTAAAAAAGCTACATTCCAGTAACCCTGAGCCATAAGATGTTGGTGGTCTCTTCTCTATGGCATACATAACAACACTGTGTGCCTCACATGGGACATAGCTAGGGAAAAAAACCCTGATGCTCAAAGCAAACTGGACCTGCTTCATGGTCATCTGCAGCCTTTTTGACCTGTGAAAATTATAAACACTTCATTGATATTTTCTAGTTCAGTTTTTAAACCAGGTACTGAATAGATATGATGGTGAGATTCACTTCTGTGCAGATAATCTGCATAATGCTTAAATTTCATTTTGAGATCTGTTTTGAGGTGGAAGATGTTATGAGAATGAATTGCATGCTTTACACTGACAGTATGTTTACCCCTAATAGTTACAAAAGTTAGTCACCTCCGTGTGAGCAGACCACAGCATATATTAAAGTTGATGTTTTAAGTTCAATTTTATGGTTCTTTTCTTTCCTACTTTGTAGCATGTTTCCTTTGGGGTATGGTTTACATCAGGCACCAGGAAGGAGCAAGACAGGATGTTGTAATGGGAAGAGTATAACACAAGCATCGCTCAAGGCCCCTTCTTTTCTATATCACCTTGAACTCATCCTGACCTGATTCTGGGACCTGTGTTTGGCAGAGCACTTCTGTTTAGATGCTTCCTTTGGTTAGTCAGTTTCATCTGCCAGTGATTCTGCCTGAGTTTCTTATTGAACATAGGCAGATACAGAGCATCAGCATACAGAAGTTCTGCTTTTGGGTGCACAGACCATGCCATGACTTCAGCTAACACTGTTCCCTCCTTTCTCAACCTGACCAAGGATGAAGCAGTGCCCTACTCTGCACCCAATTCTAAAAGTAAGTGGCTGATACTCCAGGAACACTGCCAAGGGTGTTATCTCCTTGTAGGATTTTACTTTCAAGGAAGCTGTGATCAAGCTACTTTTATACAGCTGCTTTGCATGTTGCTATTCCTTCCCGAAAGTCAAATTTTGAATTCCTGGAGAGAGGGAACTCCACATACCACCACATGAACATACACTATCAAATAAATGGTAATATTAAATGTGCCCATTCCCCTCTCTTGATGTTCTTTGTTCTTAGCATGCCGCTTGTAGTTCTTCCCTTTCTCCCTAGGAAAAAGAATTAGGGTAAGGCACAAGCCTAATAACTCTTTTATGATAAATGGCCGAGTCAAAACCAATGACAAAGCCTGGGGATGTGGAGAACTCTTGTATGGAACTGTAAGCACAGACCTTCTGCTGCCTAAGAATCTGCAAAGCAGATTTAGTTGCTTTAAGAAGACAGCTGGACTCTTATCACCTGCTGTGCTTGCGTTCTTCCCATCACTGTTGATATAACTTAGATTGGAATCTGAGTCTCTAATAAAACATTTGAGTGTTTTATTTTGCATTTTATTTTGCTGTGTTTTTTTAATGCACATCAAAGTCATTCATAATTCCCAGAATTTTCTACACTGGACTGTTTGGTTAAGCAAAGACTCCAATGATGGTGTGAATTATTTATTTATACTGTCTACTTTTAAGTTAGGGCCAACATTAATTTGGCTGGGTCACTGGCATTGTGGATTTAATTGCCATGTAAATATCTATGGAGTCTATGTCTTTAATTAGTGTGCTAAATTCTACACAATTTATGAATAAAATATACTCATTTTGACATTTTAAAACAGTTATTTTATTAATGAAGAATTTATCAGTGTTATGCCAATTCCCTTGCCTTTTGTTAATTATATGCCTCTCTTGCATTTTCTGGTACGTTAATTTTGTTTGGTATAAATATTTGTCCTCATTAAGATGAATACATTGTCAATGTTGACTCACTCTTTTCCTCCCAACAGATAACTTAAATGGGACTTCATTTTTTTCATCTTGTTACTCTTACTGATTTGTAAGAATCATCTAGCTTTGTTCCATAAAATCCTCTTCACCCAAGGAGTGGCCTAGCTTTCTCTATGTAGTATGTATTCCATGTTGAAAAGGATATTGGATAGGATTTAGCTAGCCATGTTTCTTACACGAGGGAATACGGAGAGAAGTTTTGTTAAGATACACTGTCCCTTCTGTGAACCTCTGCTGCTAGATTGATAATTCACACATGACGCGTGCTGAAAGGCTTGAAGTATGCAGATGTGGAACAAGGGACATGAACAGGAGAAGGCTGTGGTGCCAGAGTGCTTCTAGAGCAATGGCAAAGCCATAAACTATACAGGAATAGCTATGTCCCTCTGAAAAGCAAGTGCTTTTTTAACCTCACATTCCTGGCTACAGTACTTCTGACTCCCTTTCTCTGTTAAAGAATAGGAAAGCAAACAACAAAATAAAATTGACATACAGCCATGAGTCTCTTCTGTCACACAGCTTGCTTATTTTTACTTGCCCATGAACTGATATTATGCCAAGACCACCAGGGAGATACAAGGGACGTACTGATGGGGGAAGGAGAGAGCAGGGGCGGCAGGTGTGAAATGTTCAGAGAAGGCAACAGCAAGTCTGCCTCTGAAAAACGGGAGGGGTGGGAATGGCACCTACAAAGAGTTGTTTTAAGAACCAGTTTCACTTTAAAAACATTAAGTCCCCTGGTTTTATCAGGCATCTACAGAGCTGTTTGAGATGAAAGCTGATAATGGAGGCTGGGCTGAATGCTAAAGATAAATGCTTGTTGATGAGAAGGAGACAAAACATTGACCCCTGGCATGATTTGGGATAAAAGTTCAAGAAAATAGACAGGGCATCATAGAATAGAATCATAGAATCATTAAGGTTTGAAAAGACCTCCAAGATCATTGAGTCCAGCTTTTGACTGAACACTGTGTTGTCAACAAAACTGTAGCACTTTTTGCTCTTTTTCAGTCATTTCTCGAATGCTTCCATGGATGGTGACTCCATCACTTCTCTAGACAGTCTGTTTCAATGCTTGCCTTTCAGTGAAGAAATTCTTCCTGAAAGAAAGAAGCAAAGTACTTTTGAAAGCAAATTTAAAAGATAATAACTATGTAATGATTTATTCAATTAATGTAGCAAAAAGATGAAAAAGAACCATGCACTTGCATAATTTTTACAGACAACAGAAAACCCTGAAATTGTGCGACTTTTAAGATGCTCGGAAACACCGACAGTTGGGTGAGCACTTATAAAAAAATATTGCTTAAGTTCCAAATACTACATTGCAAAGGAGTCAGGCTCTTGTTGTATCAGGGGGTAGAAAAGCTGGCATGTGCATCAGCTCAATGCTGAACAAACAACAACTTAGAGGAGAACCTTTTTTCTATGAGCAAGTAACATATAAAACCCACATTAATAGTGACAATAAAAAGCAGATGTTCTGAGTTTATTACACTGCTTTGAATAGACTCTATCAAATATTAAGCCAAATTCAGCTGAGGTTACATGATCTTGTACCTCTTGGCCTCGTATAGCTGTTATGAAGGATTCAGTACTTCCACCACTCCTTGTCAGTACACGTAAGGTTTCTGTTTAATTATGCCTTTCCTGTTACAGCTTCTAACCTATGCTAGGTCACAGAAAAATGTCAGGAGAAGACAAATCAAAAGAAGCAGTCACAGCTGAGGGCCAGAACACAATAGCCACACTGCTAAGGATGCAAACAAGTCTGTGGATGCAAAACTTGACATGGTTCCAGGGACACCTATGAGAAAAGCCACTGGTGATTAGATCTACTGGGAGTTACAGGCAAACAGCATCAGGGTCAGGAAATCCCCTGAGGCAAACATATTTGGAGGCCTGTACAATGCTCAGGGAGTATTATGCTTACTTGTCCAGAAGCAGGGAAGGGAGGAAGGAGTGGCCTGAGTCTGGCTCATGGAGGCTCTGCTCAGGCCAGAAGTGGTGTGCCGGACATGTACCACAGGAGCTACCAAGCCAACAGCCCAGCAGTTGTCCTGTGGGCTTCATGGCTCATGCACCACAGCACTTGCAGCAACTCTGTCACTTGGGTAAGTCAAGATAATGCACCCAGAAAATGGTAGCATCTCCCTGGAAGAGGGTGAGCCTCATCCTGAGGAAATGGTGTGGTGAAATGGAAATACATTGTGTTGGAAGAGAGGTATCACTTCTTGGAATGAGCTGTAAACTGTAAGGTACATCTGCCTGTGAGCAGTGTGGATGACGGTGTGGTTCAGATGGGAATGGCCCCCGGGCTGGAATGAGAGGCATCCCATAACACGGACTGGGCCTCCCATGTGTGATCACTGCCTATCCACAGCAGCAGCTCAACTTGGCAGGCTGGATGTGCATTCATTCCAGAGATGAGGAGCTCTTAATCCACAGTTGCACTGAAAGTCTGGAGACTGTGTAGCCATGGATATGTGTGTGTATGCATTCGCTTCGTGCTTCACTGATACAGTGGCCATTTTGACCTGGGGAAGTGCACATAAATATCACATCTTGGATCACCCTTTAAATCTGAAATTCAACATCCTCACAGACTCTGTACTACTGTCCAGATTATGTGAAAATATTTTTCATCTCCTACATTTTTTTCCTCCCACGGATATGCTGTAAGTAAATAAAAATGGTCAGGTTTGCCTATCCACTGAGATGAGATGATATATCAAAAGACAGATGGAGAATCTGGGCCTGTACATGGATGTAGATTTTGACTGCTGTAAGTCACCTAGAAACATAAAGAACCTCTTCTGACTCTTGAAGTCTTTAGCACATGGATTACTTTCCACTGCAGACAAATTTCATGTCATCAGTTGCTTATTTCAGTTGCAGTAAAAATGAGGATTTGAAAATAGATTTAAAAGTAATCTGAGAATAATCCACTGAGCTCCTTGTTGAGCCATTTCCACCTGTTCATACTATTTGAATTTTGCCATTTTTGGACTGTGACTATTTGACTGTTCACATTTTCCTTTCCACTTTCATTGTATATTTTTATATTATGCTGCTAATTTAGCATGTTTTGTGGTGCTTGCAGGCTTCCTCTGAAATTATTTGATCACATACATTTGTGGAGTGCTTTAATGTCATCTGCTACTTACTTTTGTAGCATGCATTTTAGACAACACCGTGATTTGTTTGAACATTAATTTCTTTTGTTGATGGAAGCCAGCATACTGTTTTCACATAACAGATCTGCACTCAATTGTGTAACATTTGGATCAGGAACATTTAGGATTAAATATGTTTTCTAAATGTCTTGAGAAAGCTTAACTCAACATAAGCTCTGCCGCAGCATTCACACTTTTCAGATAACTGATCTCAATGCTCTGAACAGCAGGACTTTGAAGACTTCAGGTGACATGATTAGTTAATCTTCCTTCTTTTCTGTCTTCCTTTTCATCTACTCTAATTTATTACATTTGAAAATTAAAACAAATTCTGCCAAGAGCAAGTTTGTTTGTGTGTTGCCCTGTGTTTGCACTGACATTTATATATTTGCATATGATTGCCGTTCCTTCTTACACTGAAATCCACTCTGCTTTATTGTGACACTACAGTTTAAGTAAGGGATATCCTACTGTGACTTCGGCACAATAAAGACTGATTGAAGTGTCAACGATTTCAGCTGTGTTTTGTACTGCAGAGTTATACATGCTTTACTCCATTTAAGCAAAACAATCCCTAGAAACAGAGATGACAGGATAAAGGTCAATAGCCAACAATGTGAGCTCTTTAGTGAAGTTTATTGCAATAGAAAAAAGTTACTGATTATATTTCTGTGCGTCTCTTTCATTTGTTTATTTTTTTAAATGAAGTGAATGATATCCTGGTACAAAGAAATTTCTTTAAAACATTGTATTCTGTTTCCCAAATGTTTCTGCAGTTGGTCATGAGACTTGATTTATGAGGACAGAGATGAACCACACACAGGTATACGGAGAAGGATGCTCTAGGAAATTATAAAAACCCACATTATAGGAAGTCCATTAGCTTTCACTTCCTAAATAATTAAACAGTACACTCATTCACCTTACCTCAAGAAGTGAAAATGGATCTTTTGCAAAGGGCATCCCCTTTTGCTGGACAAAATATGTTGTTTCTCCACACAAAAACAGAATACAGTTTGAAATGTGCAGCAGAAATTCTAAAGAAGCTGTAGAAATCAATCAAATATCGTTACAAATGCAGATTAATAACTAGAATTTTTCATTACACTGACAGTCAATATTTATGCAAGTCAACACAAAGTGATATCTCTATAGTTATTTATGGATCAACATCACTCATTAGACTTTATCAGATATTTTTCAATACAACATGTTTCCTTTAAAGAATAAAATGTCACTTGAAAGTAAAATGTTTGCAGAAATAGCTCAGATTCCCTGAGCTGATGAGTGATTAGAAAGCCAGTTATCTCAGGGCTATGCCAAATCACACCAAGCAACACCATTGCAAAGAAATGTCTTTGTACCAGGACATTTTACTTAGCTTAAAAAATAAATAAATGAAAGAGAAGCACAGAAATATAATCAGTAATTTTTCCAGTTGCAGTAAATTTCACTAAAGAGCTCACATCTTTGACCATTGACCTTTATCCTGTCATCTCAGTTTCTTGGGACTGTTTTCCTAAAATGGAACACAGCGTGTGTAACTTTGTAATACAAAACACAGCTGAAATCGTTGACACTTCAGTCTTTACTCAGAAAGCTTTCAGGAGCTCTGATTTTTTGACTTTGTGCAAGGAATTTGGGAAGCCTGAAAAACTGCAGTCATGTCTCAGATTTCCAGATCACTTTTCCACTTCACTTCCACTAAATTGTGGTGCTTTTCAGGCTGTTTTTTACTCTTTCAGCATGGCCAAGGTTACAACACAAGTAAAGAAGAGCTGATTATTCGTTTTCATAATTAACAATTCTGAGATGAGATATTTTGTGTTAGCTCTTCATTTAGCAGTTATAAATATTTTGATTTTCATTCCAAAATAAGAACAAACCTTTCACTCTTTCAGAACTTCCTACAGCATTGATTCAGAATTTTGAGCTGCTATAATCACAGTACTTTAGAGTTTCTAAGTCTCTAATATTTTTCTGGAAATGTTTGTAAAACATTTTAAATGTGCATAATTATGCTGATTAGCCTGAAAATTTAGACCAAACCCACAAAGTTTTATATATTTTTAGGTGTCCAATAAGGACGCAAAAAGAGTAGGATGTGATTTTGATGCCTGTACTGTGTAAAAAAATATTAGCAAGTAGTGAGTAATCAAAATCTGCTTGCACAGAATGATACTTCTTTGCATAAATTATTTTTAAATATGTATTATACTGGTGGAGTACGAGATATAAATTACAAGATATTGGGTCATTTCCTGCCTGGGTAACTGATAGAGACTACTAATCTGACCAGCTCTAGGAAAATCGATCAGCTACAAATTCTGATCTTTATGCATAGGACTACACATTCTGAGCATTTAAAGACACAAGGCAACTCAGCTTCAGAAAGGTCCACCCCAAGCCGTAAAAGCACAGTGCTGAGTCAGCCTGAGTCAGGATACTTAATGGGTTTGTGTCCCTTTCTCAAGTATGAACGACTGCCAGAGGATGTGTACAAAACTGAAGGGGCAATCATTTCCTCAGTCATTGCTAGAAAAAGGTTGATGGGAAGGGTATACAGCAAACAACATTGGTAATGTTTAGTTATAAGCAATTGTACAAACATTGGCTCTATTGGGTGTTCCTGACCACCTTTTGCTGACAACTGAGATCAGCAGAGTCCTCCTGCAGCACCATCTCAGCTGTTCAACACAAAGAATGAATTACAAAGCTCAGTACCAAACAATTCAATGTACCAAACAGTTCTCTTCCAAGAGTCAAGGTCTCCCTATCCTACCTGCTAACCTGCTTCACCACCACATCACTATTTTTGGTTGTTTTGCTTTCTTTTTCACTGCTCTCCTTGTGATTTAGCAGCTGCAAACAAAACCTGAGTACTCAATGCCTACTAAACTTAGGACTGAAAAAAAGAGCTTCATGAAAGCATGGTGTCTCTTTTTGATCATTCCTGGTACATTTGTAAATGACAATTTCTTTATTCAAGTGGTTTAATCCAGACAAAAACTGTCTTAAAGGTTCTAGGACCAGGAAAATTTTAAGATGGCAAGGAAGTCTCTGAAGATAAATATAGCAGTAAATTGTTCTGTCTATAGGTGTCTCTCATCTGCTTCAATTTGTGGCTCTAGCTATAGTGGAAAAAGCCCTGATGCTTCACAGCGTCCATTTGGAGACTCCCTAAAATCCCTACTGATGGAGCTCCAGTTTTGGAAAGCGTTAAGAAGCTACCAGCTGTCTGAAAATCAGTCTGCTCACAGATATCATTAGACTGACAAAACCTGTGTGACACAAACACATGACAAAACCAAAGCCACTTATCAGCTATCCACATTAATGGTGGCCTACAATCTTCAGACTGTTCCAATTGCAAATCATTGTGTTGCAAAGACTGAACAAATAGAGAAATCGGTTTATACTGTTACAGCTTTGTTTCTGCACTGAGATGTAGAGGGTGAAGAAACTGTCTATGCATTTACCAATCTGTGACCATGAAACATTATCAATCCTCTTTAAAAATACATCTCAATACTATAATAATTTAGTTTTTGTTGTTGCTGTTGTTTTTCTTAAATGGATGCTGGGGTTTTTTTGTTGTTTGTTTTTTTTTGTTAACAGGGAAAGAAAAGTTTGATAATTAGCAGTCAGAATTTCACAGGTCAGATTTCACAGATTTCTGGGCCAGATTCTGTAATGAAATTCATCTCAATGCTTCATTTAAAGAATTCTGTACTTCCACTGAACTCAGTAAGACTGCTCATGTGCATAAAATCAAGCATGTCCTGAAAATGAGCTGGGACAAGGTTTCACTATCTTACTAGATTTTGTTCAAAATAGACACCCAGAGAGATTTGCAATGTGCACAAGCAGGGTTTGGTGATAATTTTTATAAACCTGTCTCTTATTGAATTCTGGAGGGAAAAAAAAAGTGAGTAATGTACTCCAGATGAACATTGTGTGACACTAATACGCCTAGGTGTCATTAATACACCTTGTTTCCCCTGGAGCACAGAGGGAGAAGCACAGGACCTCTGGCATGGGTAGGCAGCCCTTACGACTTCTGGAAGTCAGGTGTTCCATTCTGCCACTTCTTGTAGGGCTGAACAAAACCCAGACCCCATCTCTGATGACAGCTGAAGGTGCCACTTTCTAAGCTGCTGCATCTGCAGCTGCCTGTTGCATCTCAGACTACACAGGCACTTTCCTTTATTACATTTTTATTGCACTTTCTCCACCAGACAAAAAAAAGCCCTGTGATAGGCTGAGAAAGTTGAGGGTGTTCAGCCTGGCAAGGAGAAGGTTGCATGGAGACCTTGTAGCAACCTTGTAGCACCTTTCAGTGTTTGAAGGGGGCCTACAAGGAAGATGGAGAGGGACTCTTCATCAAGAACTGTAGTGATAGGACAAGAAGTAATGTGTTCAAGCTAAAAGAGGGGAAATTTAGGTTTATACAGAAGAAATTCTTTACAGTGAGAGTGGTAAGGCACTGGAAGTAGTTGCCCAAAAAAAGTTGTGGATGTCCCATCCTTGGATGTTCAAGGCCAGATTGGATGGGGCTCTGAGCAACCTGGGGTAGTGAAAGGTGTCCCAGCCCATGGCAGGATGTTGGAATTGATTTTTTAAGGTCCTTTCCAAATCAAACCATTCTATGATCCCATGACTCTATGAAACTAAAAAATGCTGCCTGTTTTACCTGGATCCCAGACCAGAACACTTCCAGGACAAAGTCAGCTAGATATCTTCAAACATAAGCCACTGTGACCTTTTTTGTGGCCTCTCAGGGAAACTGGTATGTAGAAAAGCTTTAGAGAGCAATTGTAGGAGGCCTATGAAGAACCACATACAATATGTGTAATTTTTTCCTTGTAAATGAGTGGGGCAGAGCCTTTTCAAGGACCACACCTTTCAATTTCTGCATCATTTCAAAGAAGAATGTTAGAGAACAAATTCTGAACAAGATTTGCAGACTCCCCTTTTTTAATACCAAAATTTCCTATAAAAGCTTTCTCTAGATAATACATCCAAAGGAAGACCTGAAAATCCCCTGCTACAGGAGTATATCAATAAGAACCAAAAACATGCCAGTTAAAAACCAGCCTCACAGTGGGAAAGCAATTCAAATACCTGTGCTTTTAAGTAATAATTACAAGACTCTATTTCTAGTAATAGGGTTATGTAGGCAAGACAAGTACTGATTGATGGTGCCAGCAGATCACTTTCATAACAAAGAGCAGAATGAAAATGCTGTGTGGAAAACAGTAATTGTTTCAGTACCCAGTTGGTCATGTGCATATTGGTATCTAGGTTGCCTGAGTAACCTTAAGGCTAAGTACAACACAGAAGGTAATTCATTATCACAACTTCTTCAAATACATTGCCTCATTCACATATGTATTTTGAGACTCGACACTGAACTGTGATATCCAAAATGTCTATCAGGTCCTGAAACAAGCAACAGACTGGAGGCTCTAGGAGAGTCTGAGAGCTTAGCAGAGTGGGAATGTGTGTAGCATGCCTCCCTCCACTGCTCTCCCCTTGGTTTCAGTTCTCTTGGGACCTGGTGGCACGAGGGAGCTCCAGCATTATCTGAGGAGAGGCATCCGTTCTGACAGATGCAAGGACACACTGCATGGTGGGAAGCAATTTGTATGCAGTTGTATTTACTGACTACAGCTCTCACGCTTGAGGTGGTGGCTGCTTTTTTGCTGGATTGCTTTCATGAGAAAGCTGTGGGTTAACTGAGAGCAACACAATGATGCCCCCTTGGAGATCAGTGAGGAAGTTGAGCCTAAGCCCTTGAAGCTGTGAGCTTCTGGAGAAAAGGCTGAGATCGGAACCTCGTGCCTGCTTGGCAGGCAGTTGTTTCCCTGTATTCTGCCCCCGTCCCGTTAAATTCCAAAAGACCCACACCAAAAGCCTGAAGTGATTTTGCAAGCCAAGTTCAGCTTGAGGTATATGATATATAATCTTCATAGCTCAAGATTACCCCTGATTTTTACCACATTTGTCCTGAAGAGAAAATGCAATTCCCAAGGCCTTCATTGTACAAAGCAGAAAGATGCTTACTCCAGTTTCAGGGTATAAATTGATTAGGAATCTCTTAAAATCAAGTGCTTGACCTGAAACAGCCAAACCTTCTTTATACTGTGCTCTCAAAAGCATTCTCCCATCTAATGCCTTCCACTGTAGCATTGCTGTTCACAGCAATCAGTATTCTGGGGCACAGACTCATTCCTTTCTTAATGCAAAGCCTTACTTACACTTCATTTAGTAGGCTGCATGCTAATGAGAACTGTTTGCAACCTTCACTGTCAGTGAGAAGTCCCAGGATAACTCTCCCTAATTCCTGGCTGGTTGGGTGCACTGCACATGGCACTCTTTAATTGGGGAAAAAACCCAAATGATGCTTTCCCGATGTGCAGTTAAACTGAGCTAAATTAACACAATGGGCGTTTCATTTTTCACATGAAGTTGGCATTCCTCAGGGATCTTTTCTGCTGGTTTTTAAAAAAGATTCAATGTAGTCATCAACTCTGCTGTACTTCAGAATCTGGAGGTTGAAAAGCTGAAGCAGCACATACATGGGTACACAGCGCCCAGAGTTATACACGGGAGCAGTTTGATGTGAAGCAGTGCCATATGGCTCAACATGGTCTTTTAATTAAGAGATGTGGCTGCTGTTACTTAGATTATAGCATCACTGTGGTGTGACAGGGGAGATCAGAGTGCCCCTGAATTAGTCACAGTTTCTCCAAGGATTTAACCTCTGAGGAGATCAAAATGTCCAGTGCCCTCTGCAAAGTGACACAGAATGGCAAGAAAGAGTCGGGAACAGAAACTAACTATTTTCAGGAACCTGTCTGATATGACCAAAGGAGTATACTCTGGTTTGTACATGATGCTCTGAGCATTTATACACAGCTGAGTACACATTCTTTGACAAAACTTGGTCAGGAAATAGTTAATATTTTCAAAGAATATTATGGAAATAAGTTAGTGTTCTTCCAGAACTTCACCTGTACATACATTTCCTCCTGAGAAATGCTGAAGCTTCAGGCTATGTGGATGTGAAACATAACTTAGTATGCACTAGGGAGAGAAATCCTGCATTAGGTTCAGCTCCTGTCTCAACTACATCTGATTATGTTCCCCAGTTTAAGGCTTGTTACTTGATTTGAAAGCCTGTTATGTCTCAGGAAACTTATACATATAACTTGTAGCAGCTTTCATAGTTTAAAAGCTGTCATTTCACCTTCTTTACAAAGAAATGCTTTTCCTGTCTATGTCAAAGCGATCCACACAGCTCTCCCACGGAGTTTTGAAAGCGTCTTCTGGTACAGCAACACAGCTTTTATTCTGTGAGAGCAATTTGCTCTGCCATTATATTGTCTGCAGGTATGTAGCTGTATTGTTTTACCTTGTTGATCTTGGAAGGAGCTGGAAAGCTCATAAACTGGAAAGCAATTGGTTTCCAGCTGAGTCTTTACTTCTTCCTAGCCCACTGTGCTCTCCAGGTGAATCCTTGTGGGATTTTGTTAAAGAGGAGAAGGAAAATGCAGTTGTGTCCAGACAGGGGAAAGTCCAATATCACTCCAAATAAAGGGTTGCATCCTTCTCTGTTTCTTACTTGTTCCTTCTTACTGGCTCACATGGTTTATAAGCACACCTCATCCTCTGTCCACATCAGCTGCCCACAACTCCCACCACCACATTTCTCTCGATTACGTGTGTTCCCAGAGATACTTCAAAGGCAAACATTGGCTACCCTTGAAACACGCATGATGAACACGTGCTGGACAGAAAAAACACCACCTGCAGAAGGCAGAGAGTCACATAAGTGATGCCAACTCACAGCTCCAACATCTGAAGCACTTCCTCTTAGAGGTACCACCATTGGTAATGTCACCTCAGTCTATACTCAAGGCTTCCCAGTAACATCCATAAATGGGGAGGAGCACAGGAGACCGAGGCCACAGGCTCCAAGAGAAAGGTGAGGGGAAAACTCCTTGCCCAAGACATGGTGCAGAGCTGCCCAGCAAACAGAGTTGGCACATCTGCGAGCTGCTCATAGCTTGCAAACACTGAATGAAATGTGTGGAGTTCTGAGGGAATTTCTATGGAGTTCCACGCAGCTACAGAGGCATTCCTCCTTAAATCTAAGGGAGTTAATTAGAATAATATATGTGTCACTTCAGCATGATGTCTGATGATCATGCTGCGGAGAAAGGAAAGCTTGCGTGAGAGAAAATGCCATTATCTACCCAAAGCAAATACAAATGTGAACTTGGTGTATACTTTTTCAGAGATGCTACAATCATCAGTCACAAAGAGTGCGGATCTGATCCACAATACAGTGCACACAGGCAGCTGTTCAGCATGTTGCTCAGTTGCTAATTATGAAGTCAGAAAATAAGTAGGCAGGTCAGTTCCCCCCTCATTAACACAGTGGGAGGGGGAAAGTCTGAAAAATAAGATTGTAAAAACAGCCATGAAAGCTTGTTGGAAGCTAAACAATACCCAAGACCCAGCTATGAGTCCCTTCTTATTTCTTTTTGTCTCTTTCAATGGCTTTATTTTCAGTTGTTCCTAACTGCTGGTGATTTCTACTTCTCCTAACCTTTAAGAATCCCAAAGCACAGAAACAATTTTCTCATTTACTTGAGCTACAGGAGCTTTTTTTTTCATCCTCTTATGGAAAAGTAGGAATTATCTCAGGGTGACTACCTTTTGTATCACTGGAAAAACTTACCTGTGTGAAAGTGGGTGTGCTGCGGATTCAGGTGGGGCAGGAGGATGCAGTTGGAGCACTGCCAGCACTCAACCAAAGCTATTTTACTTTTATCACGCTGCAGAGATTTTCACCCTTGCAGCCACCATGTCTCTTGGGATTGATGTCTTAGGAGACATTCTTCAAGGATTTTCATAAAACCACCATCCTTCAGCCCCAATGAAGTGTGACTAAATGTGGTTATGTTAAGGTGGGGGTTTTTGTTGTTTTCTTTGCCTTTCTCTAATGCATTAATTTTTTTTAAACCTTCAGTAACAAAAGCTTTAAACAGAAGGCTAAATATGTGAAAGGAAGGGTAGTCAAAATGTTTGATAAAAGAGAGAAAAAAGAAAATGGCAATGAAAAATGAAAAAAGTCTCTGTTTCATTCAGAATTTGAGCAGAATTATTGTCTCCTAGAGATTCATCTATAGCTGGTTTTTGTTGTTGGGTTGGGGACAGAATTTAGTATGTGTTGCTTACATTTTTTTACTTTTCTAATTCAAAAGCAAAAGCAAAGGATTCTGCTCCTCCCTTATGCTCACACCATGACTTCTAAATGAAAAGTACTGTGTTGGAAGTCTTTTCAGGAGGACACCCCATTCACACTGCAAACCTTACATAACCTGCTATGCCATGGTTAACAATTGTACAACAACAAATGAGACAGCAGGTATAAGGTTGCTTGCCGGGGGATGCATCAAAAAACACACACTGCAAAGGTCTTGCAAAAAATCCACTTGTAAAATCCAGGTTCAACCATAAAAGGCAGGCCTGGGTTAGAAGACAGAGGTAGCCTGGTCTCACTCAAGTAGTCCCTTAAAATCTATGGAAACCTTCCTGAAGGGATGCTGACTGGTCTGACAGGCCTGCTTGATACGGCTTGAGCAGGTTTCCTTCCACCTGTTTCCAAATGAACCTTCTGAAATGACATATTTCAACTTCTCAATAGTATTTCAACTTGAAGTAAAGTTTTGCTCAGACAAAACACAATTTATATTTTTCGAGGGCACCGCCTATACAGCCACCTTTGTGCCACATGGCGTTGGCAAGGGGCTGGGGGCCAGTAAAGGACTGCAAGGGCAGAAGGGGTCTGTATGTCAGAGTATGAAAAAAGACAGACACGATTAGGTGTCGCTCCACTGATCTTAAAAGGAAGGACAGGCTTTTAATTTATTAACAGAATTATGTTGATAGCTGAAAGAATTTAGTATTTGGGCTTGGAAGCTGTGGTGCATACATCTCCAGGAAATTAAATGCCAGTAAAGACATCTAAACATCTCTACAGGCAGAGTACTCTAAACAGTTCTGCCATGTTTCCCACAAAGACCTAGAGGGTTTCTTACAAATCACCCTGAAGATAAAAGAGCAGCTGTGTCTTCCTTGTACGTGCCTGGAAGGCTCAGCTGCACCACCACCCATCAAGGAGCCGGTTCTGCTGATACTGCTTTTTGTGTGCACAAGGGAGGGACCTTGACACCCACCCAAAGACAAACTGCTCTACCCAGCCCCAGGGTCCTGCCCCACTTGTGCCCAGCCTGGCCATTCATTCCCTCCCTCTGGGGCAATGCTGGCAGCTGGATTTGCTGCCCTCCTTGCCCACGTGTCTGTGTGGGACCTTCACTTCGCCGCAGCGCGATGGCAGCCCACCACAAGGCTTGCAGCATGCGGCGAGGTAAAAATAGCTTTCCAGGAGGTGAACACAGCAAAGCTTCAGCCTTCCTGTGCTGTAGCCTCTTTTGATTATTCACCTTCCTCTCCTATAGAACTATATTATATATAGTTATAATGACAGCCTGTCACACGCCTTTTTTTTTGTTTGGTTTTGGCAGGGAGAGGTTTAAAGAAAGGTTTTTCACTGTAGTTTCAGGTGAGAAAAAATGCCATTTTTTCTCAATACTTTAATCACAACAAGCAGAACGATTCTGTAATAATTTCAAATCCCACTGTGATTAAAACAGTGATAAAATGGTACAAATGATGCTTTTTGCTTTTATTATTTTAAAACATGAGACTGTTCTTTACAAAGGAAGATGGAAACAGCGCTAAAAACTTCCTAAGAAAGGATATTCCCCTCCTTTAAACAGTGTTTATTTGCACCTGGTAGTGTAAAACTCATTTCAGACAAGCACTACCCTTCAACAGATGACCCTCTGAGGGGCTGGTACAGCATAGAGTGTAACAAGGTGCTGCTTTTCAGGTAGGAACTTTAGATTTCTACCTCTTGAAAGTAACTGTTAATAAACCTACTAATACCAATTTTGGCAATTTTCAGTCACCACCCACTTTTGCACATGGTGTACTAAACACTATGGCAAATTGTGTAATCTTATGAAACCTTTATCTCCAGTAATCAGCCCCCATGTTTTTGTCAGTGGGACCTGTCCGAGGGGTCTGAAAGGCTTTCTCCTTTCACCAAGGGAAAGAATTACAGCTGTTTGTGTAAATCAGTGGTGTTTGGTTGAAAAAAACCCCACGTGTAACTCACCTGTTTGCTGAATATGAGACATTGTTAAGCTCTGTAAATTAACAGGGGCAAATTGCCTTTGCCTAAATTAATTCTCAGCTACACTAATAGGTTAAATAATTTAACAAGGTCCTAAGTCTGCATGACAGCTTTAATTTAGTGCGTAACTTTCCCTCTGTGCTGAAGTAGTTTCGAGGTCAGTTGTATTAAACAAATGCTAGCCTAAAGACAGAGTTAAGCTGTGCAAATAGTTCCCTGAACTGGGAAGCACGTAACCAGCAGATAACTCAGTTATGCTTAAACTTTTTATAGATGTTATTTCTTTCATCTTCTGGGCTTTGGAAATTATACTCCCCACTGTAGCATTCACAATGACACATGTGCAACCCCCATTAGGAGAAAATATTTTCTAAGCTGGGATCTGAGATTGAACTCGCATAAATCAAGGCTTAGACGTTTTTTATCACCGGCTAATACATGTGCAGGAACACTGCTTTTGAGATTTTTTTCCCCCCTTTTCTTCCAAATATATTATTTCTAAGGGAAAGTTGAATTAAGTTTCTTGTCTTTGACTTTTCTGTTTTCCCTTCATCTCTATATTGTCATACCTTGCCAGCTAATCTCACTTTCCTTGTGAATAGCATACCCTACCATTTAGGTAAAAATGGTTTTCAGAAAAAATATGTCCTATGAGGTGTTATGACATTTTGTGAAACAACATAATGCAATGTGACTGATGCAGATGGATATGCCCCATAAAGCTGAGAGATTTAGATATGTAGTTTCCCCCCCAAAAAATCACTTTATAAAGCATTTTTATTTAAAACATCACTTTGAAATCCTATTTAAACTCCTTCAAATAGGTAGAAAATTTATTTAAACTTTTATATTAAAGGGTTTTTACCTGAATGCTTAGAGATGTTCTACGTTCAATGCTTTTTACACCTCAGTATGAAGGGAAAAATAATACATAACATATTAGAAAGCACCTAGTTAATGTTTCCTTCTTTACTCCCATCCCTGAAGGAAGAGAAATGCTTTAGTGGGATCAATAGTTATAAATCATTACAAGTTATTTGAGGTTTTATTTCATCTACTTTTATTATAATGTCCATGCCATCTGCTGTACATATTGAGCTTATTACACTAATTCATTTTGCAAGTGCCAGCCTCTGAGTGAGAGGTGTCAGAGGGCAATTGATTAAGGGATATTTGTTCTGTTACAGCTTTTTCTTTAATTTCTCTCCGTAAGGATTTCAGTTTGAGCAAGTGAGCTGACATGATAATGGGACCTTAGGTCTGGGGATAAATGAGACATGTGACTTTGTGCATTCATAAATATCAGAACATCTTTTAACCTGGTGGTGCTGGGAGGGGCAGTGGGTGTCAGCTGTGGCTTAGTACAAGGCTAAATGCATGAAGTTGTTTCTCTTCTTAAAAGCTGAAAGAGAATGGATGCTTGGCATAAAGATTATAGCTCAATCTAGGAATCTACCTCCCATGCACCCTTATTACCTCTAGTTAAATGGATTTTGTCGATGGCCTAGGACAAAGAGGAAAAGTGGAGCAAAGAAAAATTCAAAAGTTTCTGTATTACAGCATGAGATACCAGTTCTGTAGCGAGCGAGCACTCACACTGTGTGGAGTACGTGTACCTTTTCCTCTAATTAAGTGTTGTTTGGTTCCAAACATTTTAGCCCTAAAGTGTATGTCCTCAGGTTCTTGCTTTCCACGTTTGCAATATACCAATGTTAAGATACAAGGGTTATAGGTGCTTGGAAAAAATCCATGACATTTTCTCCATCAGTTCATCTCCACAGTGTCAAGAAGAAGTGAACAGACATGTCATCAATATTAGACTTGCTTTGTTACCTTAGAGCAATTAGTCCAAGTATGAGAGTAGTCTGAATATTTAAAAACTAATGCAAAATTTACAAATGCAACTTGAACTTCATCGTATTTTGATCTATTCATAATGAACTTGTCCATCATGTCTGAGGTCCTGACACTATACATACAGCTGTGTAGCATTTATGCACTTGAGCAGTTCCACTGAACACAATGGTAAACCATGAAAAATCTTACTTGGTGGATACTGGTGCTGTACCCTTTATGTGCAGACAGCCATGCATGAATATGTCAGAGATCCTCTCGAAAGGTCAGGACAGCATTTTAGCACAAGCTTCCTCATCCTCACCAAACTGGACAATGCAATACAGCTGAGTTCAATCACTTTGAGCTGTGGCCCTGCATTTTCTGCATGTGTTTTGGAAGGCTTGGATCTCTGCCACATGCTATTAGTAGCTCTCATGTACAACTTACATCTAGCTTGTGGCCCCTTTAGGTTTCAGCTATTGCAGGCTTCAAATGCAACCCTGGTCGCTGTCAAATTGCCCTCTCTGCGTTCTCTCACATCGTTTCCTTTATGCCAGCAAAGTGCCCAGACTGACATGTTTCACTGGGAGAACATTTCCATTTATTTAGGTAAAAAAGTTCTTGGACAGTCTTTGTTTTATGCAAAGATTTTTTTTAGCCAAAGACTACTTCAAACACCAATTCTACTGATTCTCAAGCACATTACACTGAAGTCAAAAGGCACACCCTGAAAAGTCTAAGTTAAACTTACTATCAGTGGTACTTCCCAGCTTCTTACAGAATCTGAGGCTGAGACCTTTACTATTATAGTACCTCCAAATACCTTGAAGCTGCAATGAGTATATTCTGCTTTTGCTCATGAAGAAAATGCAACATGACACCGCCCAGCTTGGTTGTGCATCTAGCTTCCTCAGTTCACAGGCTCCTGTTTTCCCTGTTATTAGGCACTTTACAGCTCCAGTGCTAATTGCACAAATCGATTCATTTACAGCAGCACAACAGAAAACAGGGTGACAATGGAGACAATAAGATTGCAGTAAGGCATTGCAACTGGTGTACTGATGGATGCTGAATAGAAGTGCCAGCTGTGTCTTGTAAAGAGGTCACTGAAAAAGAAAATCCCAACAAGGACTTTGTGAGTTCAGCTACATTTTGGTGTCTGCAGGGAAGAAAACAGCTGAAAGGATTACTGAGATCTTCCCACCTATTAGATCATGCCACCGTCCTGTGTAGAGATACGGGGTGCTGTTATTGCTACTGCAGTTTGTACAATGTGGGATTTACTACTGCATTAAGAACAAAAGACTTTCTTTCCTGTCTTCCACAGAGCCTCAGTTTGTCTTTCTGTACCCATGTCTCTCCAGTGAGATTTCTCTGCAGCTTACTAAACTTGCAGCACCGAATCGGCAACACTAAGAGAACAACTGAGTCAGGAGTCTTGACTGCTGCGTAACTCTTCTGCTGGAGAGTAAACAAACTCCTTTATAAAATGCAGTCTCAGGAGAGTTCTTCTCCCATCGGCACAAACTGTGAAACATATCCTTTTCTTGCAACACAGGGAGAAAAAGTAATACCCTTTTGCTCGAATCTCCCCTGCAGCAATATTAATATATTCTTACTGGCACAGGCAAGGCCACTGGCTACCAGTTGGATCCATGTTGAAGGTTCACAGAACTTGTGCAGAGATTATGAATGCAGGGCACATGGGAGACAAACCATTTCTACTCTGGCAGTCTCCACAAAGGAGGTCCCACAAAGAGTTTAAAGCCTTCTTCCTCTGGTTGGAGATAGGGATGTGTGTAACTTTGTCACCACCATATTCCCTGCCACTTGTGCAGCTGCCCTCTGCAGAGCCCTTGTCTCTTGTGTAGCCTCCTGGACAGGCCTATGGTGTTCACCTTGACTGACACAGATAAATCTTTCTCAGTATCTAAAACTCTGATCTAAAGCTTCATCCCATGGGTCAACTCCTAGAACTAATGAGGATTGTGTAGGACAGAGGCAAATATTCAAAAGTCTCAGCACAGGGGTTTCAGTAATTTGATAAGGACAAATAAAGCATAGAAAAAATGATTATGAGGAGCATTTTAGCAGATTAGCACCTCACATATTGAAAGAATTACAGAGTCTAAATATTGCAGCATGAACATCTTGCTTGTCTATGAGCATGGGCGATACTGCAAACCACATAGGAGTTAGATTTTAGATGGCTGGGATGCACAGTTAGCTTAAAGAGCCACGGTCATTATTTTTAGACACGGCTGATTAATTTGCTTTACCAAGACTGAAATGTAACATAATGTATATAATGCAATTAGAAAGCTGTGTCTCTATTAATGCTGTTGGCAAAATGCAGAGATAAGCTTCTGAGAAGCAGTAGGAGTCTAATAATTATTTACACCTTTATGCTGTGCTGGGAGTTAGTGGACTACAACCTGGAAGTTTGAGCATTTGAGAGGCTTGTGCACTAATCATGGCGTTATTGATTTTTCCTCAAATTCCACACCTGAATGTCTTGCTCGGTTTACATGACAGCCTAGAGTGGAACAGGACACGACTGTATGCTAAGCAGCTCAAAAAAAGAGGAGAAACATCCAGCAATTGGGTGCCACATCTGGAAAGCAAATGAAAATTAGATTTTCTTCCATATGAGTTTATCTTCTCCCAGAGGAATGGCATGCAAGGCATCCAAGAAGCGCAATGCAAAGGAAGCTGTTTCTGCTCTGAGTTCATCCAAAACATGATAATTATATCGTATGTAGCTCTTTCAGCACCCCTCTACCAAGACCACAAGGTTAACTTCTCATCTTGGCTATGGGCTCTAGCAACAGACACAATATTTATTTTTCTGCAGACTAATAGCTAGATGTTGTCAGTTCCACATTAGGGTTAAAATTTTGGCTTAATTCTAGTCCTGTACATTGCGTAGAAGTAATGTTAAAAAATACAACAACAAAAAACCTCAACTCAACCTTCCCAAAAAGCCACCCGAACAAAAAAACTCCTCCAGACAGAGCTTGTTCATAGCTCTCTTTAATAAATTGCATGAGTCTTGTTTTCTTCCTTCAGCAGTTTAATTTTCCTTGCTTGTTTCTCATTCACCAAGAGGCAAGCATGAAGCAACCATATTGGGAGGTGGGATGTCAAAGCATGCCAGCTTGCCAATGGATATGTTAAACAGGAACTAAGAGTATAAGGATTAAAAAAGGTCAGATTTGGAAAACACCCTACAGACAAATGAAGTAAATCAACTGAAGAGACCTAACTATTGTCTAATTGCAGCAGCTATTTATAGAATTGAATATAAGGTTTTCTTTCCCATGCTTGGCAAATTACAACTAATGGGTCTCTAAAACTTAAGCTCTATTTTATTTTTTGGAACAGTGCTGGGGAGCTGATTAGTGTGTGCCTACACAGAAATGCATAAAATAATCTCATTATAGTAATGCATGTGCTGTGACTGAGGGGTGATTTCTGCCCAGACTGTGTCCTGTGTTTCATTGTAACTGATCATTTAATAAACAAACAGGAAATAGTGCAAACAAGCAGCAGTGGAGCAGGCATTCATTCATCTACTAAGAACTTGTAAATGGGTATGTGAACACTCTTATTCTAGAGGGATTTTCTAAAAGAGAAATAGAGAACCTCAGTCTCCATGATCCATGTTATCCTTGACTCCTTTCTGTATTAAAACCCAGAAATATCTGGTATCATGATAAAGTTTTCAATAATTGACACAGATGTGTTTGCATCCTGCACCATTTCAGTTAATGGAGAGCTCCAGGGAGCCAGGATTTTGCTTGTTGTGTATTCATTTATTATTCATTTAAAGAACATGGCCATTTGCCAGTAAGAACTGAAATGAAATCACCACCTTCACGCAGGCAATCCAACAACCCTCCAGTTGCAGTGACATTCAGTTACTAATGGGTTAGTTCAGTTTTAATCCGCTGCCTAGAGATGAATAACATTAATTATTGCAATTGGTAGTGACAGTAATGGGTGCAACATTTCCAGGGCTAATTTACTCTACTTTTGTATCATGCTAATGTGGCCATTCTGCTTCAGTACCCAAGATAACTAAAACCAGTCCAAATGCCTGTGTACTGTACAACGTGGTGTAGTGCCTGCACGTCCTGAGACTTGCAATGCATGGGATGGCATAGAGCTGCTGTGCTTAGGCAATCGATGGGACAAAATGGTACTGCAGCATCATGAAATATTCCATGTGAACCTATCACACATTGGCAGGAAATGTTCGGTCTGGCAGCTGAGCTGAGAAAAAATTATTGGTTTGATTAAATAATAATAATAAAGAACCAATTTACAACACACGAAAATAGGAACCAGATTAAAGTAGGTAATTTTATTATTATTTTGCACTTTACAGATTCAGAGCAATGATTTGACCGAAGGTTTCTTACCTCTCAAGTAAGTTTCTCAACTGCTCAGTTATTAGTGCACACTGAAGCTGCCCTCCCTCAGGCAGGTTTGCTCAGACTGCTCCACTTTGAATAGCATACTTAAATATTTGGTGGGGGAACACAAACGATTCTGCAGCCGCTGGTCAGAAAGCTAAAATATAAGGGACCCAGTTATTTATCCAAAATGGAATAACACCAACAGGAAGGACCTGAGAACAGCTCTCCATCCCCAGCCCTTCAAACAGGGTGTAAATCTGAGCCTTGGGACACATTATTGGAAAAAGAGGTGCTGGGGCATTAAGATGACCTCAGGCAGAGAGTGACTTAATCTGTGCCTACACCCTACAAGGTAAATGTCCTAAACAGAGAGTTACTGAATAAAACTGGGACTTGATGACTTTAGGAAAGTGCTGAAATCTGAACTGGTTTTTGGTATCTTTTGCTGATAGTTGAAAATTTAAAACACATTGAGAACAAATTTGTGTCTCCTTGAAAGAGTTCAGAAAAAAACTAATACATAAAATAAAATCTAACTAAATGTATGGACCCACATCTGTGTACACATATGCAATTAGAAACTTGTAGGTATGAGTAGCAAAGACTATCAAAGAAGCAAAACAGAGTAAAAAATTCCCATCTATTTTGCCCAAGTAGTATATGCCATCTCAAATATTAGAAGATGCTTCCATACACAAAAATTGAATTTAAGTCTGTTCTCATGAGGTACATTAAATCAGATTATGTTTTTATATACTGACTGGAAAGAAAAAATGCAAGGTCATGAAACAAACAATCAAAAATATTTTTATAGTTAGTCTGACTGCTTCCAAAAAGGCTTTATGAAAACAAATCAGCATAAGAATTACATCAAATTCTTCATCAGTTTTTCAAACTTCTGACTTTTTTTACTGCTTTTTTACTTCAATTTGAGGAAAATTGTTACCATTTAAAAAGGCATCCTATTTGAAAATACATATATTCATTCACAGGGTAAGTTGAATTTCTGACTTACAGAGAATATATAAAAGACAGCACAGTTCCTACACAAACCAAGCATGCCTCACACCTGAAGACTATTGACGTTCCCAGAGAAAGAGCAGTGCATGGGACAGGAGTTTGAGCAGACAAAGTGGTTAAGCCGAGGGGCAGATCCCTCCACCTGCTGATGACTCAGAAGGGGCAGGCAGAGGATGGGAAGTGATGATTTGGGTTACCAGGCCCAGCTCACAGCTGGCACATGTCTCTGTGCCACATCTGTACGCTATCTCAAAAGGAGTTAAGCTCCAACTAGTCCCCTCTGGCTGCTCCAGAGTCTCCCTCTTCTCAAGCTCAGAAACTTTGCTCTCTTACGCAAACAAAAAGTATTCATTGCCTGTTTAGACCCATTTGTTCCTGTGCCAACATTGTCCTTTGGTTTAAATTGCTCTCCTCCCTCCCTGGTGTTTACCCTCGTAATGTATTTATAGACAGCAATCAGATCCCATCTCAGTTTTCATTTTGCTAGGCTAAGCATGCCAAGCTTTTCCCAGTTTGCTCCCATAAGACAGGGACTATTCCCCCTGTTCTCCTCACAGTCCCCCTCCCCACCTGTTCCTGTATCAGTTGTTGTCTTATGGTAAGAAAAGACACCCACTTGATGGCTGAGGTCCCCTCTCCTTTAGGTACCATGCTTACAAGAGGTTGGGATGAAGGTCCTCATCCCAGGGAGTAGTGGGGGTCCTTGCTGGCTGGGAGAAAGGTGCAATCCAGGAGCTGTGCTCAGCAGGTTCAGGTGTTGCTACCTGCCCCAGACCTGCTGCCCATTGACCCACTTGTGCGTGTTTGTGGGTTAGCCTGTGCAGCCTGCAGCTGCACTTCACAGGACACTCATTATGGGATGCGCCTGGGACATCCATCATGGGATAAAATGACCCGCACTACTTCAGCCCCAGCGCAATGAGATGTATGTTCCTTGGGAATAACTAAATTAAAAGGATGCATTAATAGGGCTACTGCTCACATTTTCTGACAACATATTTCCTTTGTACTATTTATAAATCTTACATGAAGAATTATTTTTCAGATTCTCATCTGGCATACATTGATGAAGCTTCATTAGCTACAATGAAGCCTATCACTGCACCAGCCAATCAGCAGACTATTTATTAATTAAGTTGTAGAACATGCCTTTGAAGGGGACTTTTTTTCCCCTCTATATAATCCATCCAACCATATTTCTTCCTTCACTTTCCCATGGAAAAAATATACTCTTCAGATTGTTGCCAAAATCTTCATGATTCACTATATTGAAATAAATCTAACTTCCTGGAATTTATAGGCAGGGATGCTAAGCTGAGTCTGATTAATCTAAGATTTGAAGGGCTGCAGCCCAGCTATAACTTTCAGTAAGGAGCTGTAATTACAGGTTAAGTATGGCAAATCCAGACTGCTCAACACTGCTGTATTGATTCCTTTATACCATTAAATATGGAAGTTCAAATCCATGCACAAAGGCAACATTTTTGAAATCCCAGCAATTTAGAAGGATTATGTTTCTGAATGTGGCGTGGATGGGAGAACACTTGTCTAACTAATGGCCTCTTTCTCCTGGAGAAACTCAAGATCAGGATGCACAACCAGGACTTTAATTTTATTTTTAGAATGATAATGTTTTTTGAACTTCCTCCACTGTTTTTTAGTCATATTCTGACAAAGGCAGAGAAATGTGAGGGAAAGATAGGGTAAATACCCTCTCACCACAGTCATGAGCCTGGTGACGTTCCCAGTTGCCATTCTGCTCATTATCATTGCACTGTCAAAAAATCAAGGACTCAAGTACTCAAAAAATCAATTTAATAGTTCTCCTTTCTGTGCTTCTCCAGGAGCAGGGAACCTCTGCTTCCTACCACAGAAGCTGAGTAACAGGTAGTTGAGGGATTATGATGTGCTGCTGATTAGCTGGGATCCCAATCACATTGAAGTATGTAATACAAAAACCTGTTAGTGGTGAGACCTAGAAGTGTTGCTCCTCAAGCTAAATTAGACCACCCTCAGGATGCTTTCATCTGCTTTGGCTACTCCCTTCTGTCCCATCTCATGCTGGCAGGACCACGGCTTGCATTAGCTGTACATGACCTCCCATCCTGAGGAGGAGGATGGCACAGTCTTGAGTTTTCTACCTTAAGGTATAAGGGGAGGCATGTTGGGGAAGGTGGGGTTGTTTTCTGTGCCCATCTGAGCAAAAATGTGACAAAAAATGCCCCAGAGAACTGGGTCAAAGGAGCTGATTTCAGACATTTTTTCTCCTTTAATTGAATGACAGTTTTGATGTTTGTTTAAAAAGATTCTCTAAGATCAGGGTTGTTGTGTCTTTGTGCCTGTAATTGTATTAAAAGTGCCATGCAGCCTTTTCTATAAGCTAGGATGTTGGTATTATGTGTCATCTGTGCAAAACACTTATGAGAGCTGGTCCATAATTACAGGTTTCTAACATCACAGGAGAGCATTTCTCAGACCTACTGTCTCGGTTTTCAGAGACAAAATTTTTGGAGGAAGCGCTCTGGGATGAGCGCCTCCTCCGAAGGCAAAAGGGCCTCCCCTTTTCCTCCACCAATAAGACAAATGGGTCACAAGAACTGAAAGTGGAAAAAACCCAAATTGTTTTTTAACACAAAATGAAACAGGGTAGAACAGGGAAAAAAAACCAAACCAAAACAAAACTTCAAAATCCAACAAATTCCCGGAGAGGGAACAGACACGCAGGCTTGGACCAGCCAGGGCCACCCCACAGGGCCCCTGGACCAGCAAGGAAGGAAGGGAGGCAGTGAGGCAAGGGCAAGGGAAAGGAAAAGGAACAAAAAAACAAACAGAACATTTTTCCCGCTAGCTGGAACAAAAAAAAAAAAAAAAACCCAAAAAGCAGCACAGCGCTCCCGGTGCAGCCCCTCCCGAGCCCCGCCGAGCCCCAGAGCCCCCGAGCCGTTGGGCTGAGCCGTTCAACCGCACCGCCACCGGACTCCGGCCCCGCCCCCGGGTCCATCTTAAACTAACAGCGTCCTTGGGCACTGAGCGGATGGTTAAGGAATAAAAAGGCTTCATAACATCACCTCAGGACACCTACTAATTATGCTGCCCTTTATGGTCCATCTTATTGATTAAACATCTGTTAGTGTTTTGGTGAAATGAGAATTCACTTGCCATGCAATGTGTCTGGTATATTAAATTCTGTTTAAGTCAGCCCTCACTGCAAGTTTGAAACACATGTATTGTATCTCCTTAATTGTGTCTCAGTATTTCTTGCCTCTGTTTGTTGTTTGTACTGTTTGCCAGAGAGCAGGAGAGTGTTCTAATGTTTTCTTTTCAGCAAAGTCAAATTATATTCCCTTAATTCTTTTGCCACTCTTGAATCATTTCAGGTGGACAAATGCTTGGGAACATTGTAAAATAATAAGTTAATATAGACCATTACCTTTTTTTCCTATACCACAATCCAATTACACAGTAAATTTTATCTTTTGTGGCAATGTCAGAGAAACTGATGTATGAAGTGAATAAGGGAAAGAAAAAAACCACACACACAAAAAAAAACCCCACAAAAAAAAAAGACTTTTTAATTAGACATTCTTAATTGTGAAGAATTTCCTTTTCAAGGAACAAAATAAAAGGATTTTTGAACAAGATCCCTCTGCTCCTACTCCTCCAAATTCAAATTAAAATACTGAAAAAAACCCCATGCTAGTATGCTGGTAGCCTCTGGGAAATTAAAAGAGCAGCTCTTGAAAAGGGATTGCAAAGAAGCAATGCAGAGTCCTTCTCTCTTTCCATGTGCTTACTAAAATACTAAAATACTTCTTCACAAAAGAAATCCAAAAGCTGACACAAATTGAGAGGAGGAGAGAGTCTGTTTCACTGCTGTCCAATGCAATTTCATATTGACTTATCCTTTCTTTATCTCATTTGCTGACTGATAAAATCTTGACAGTATTAAAAAATAATCTGAGTCCTATTGCATGACTTGTTTTCCTTCTGCATATTTTATGTATATTGATTGGAGAAATGAAAAAATGCTAATACCCATATGTTGTCACATCTAGAAAATGTGGACCAATTATTTTCCCAAATCACATTATGTCTGGATGATTTTGCAAAGATCTGTGAGCTGAGCTTGTATTCAGTTTCAAGATGAAATGAACTGACCCAACAAAGAAGGAAAATTAAATTACTTCTACTCATATTTTATCCCTTTGACATTTACTTTCAGTACCCCTCCTTCCATCATCTCCTTCAGTCTGACAGTTACAGTATCAACACTGAAATGCCACCTAGCAAGAAAAATACCCCCTTCATTTGTCTTTGATCCAGAGCTGGGTGAAGCCAAAGAGAGTCTTTCCGCTGAATTAAGGAGGCTTGGTCAGGTCCTTTGCTGTTTATGTATGAGAATAGAAACCCTACTGCAGTGTTTTAGAGTCTGACTTGGAGGGTAAGAACAGCATCTTCAGCTTCAGACAGAAACCCCATTTGGATCAAGGAACAAAAATGATCAGGGTCTTGAAACTTTATCTAAACCCAAACTCAAGAAAACTGCTGGGAAGATGTGCATAGCTGTTATTGACTGCCAAAAAGCAAAATGAACAAGCAAAGGGAAGACAATAAGAATAACGAGAACAAAAAGTCACTCTTGGATTCCTGTAACCAAAACAATTGAAAAATAAACGATAGAAAAATTAAGCTACCTGACCCTGACACTGAAAACCAAAGCCTTCTTAGACATGATACTGTTCACAGTATTTTCCATTCCCAAAAAAATAAAGAAAATTAATTCTTCCATTAACCCCTATGCCTTTATACCTATGCCCCTGCCATAACTTTACTACACAAAAAGTATTGGAGCAGCAAACCAGCTCTAGAAGTCGTTATTTTGACTCAATGGAGAGTAGATAGCACATTATTATCAACATTGGAAGCTTCATCTTTCTTCGGCTGCAAAGCCTTAATCTCACGGTCACTAAGTCAATGATTAAGCATCAGGGACTTCAAAACTGAAGGGTCAGAGTCATGTAGAGTCATTTCTACATCTAAAAATTAAATCAGACACTTAGATATCTTTAAAATTATGTTCTGCAAATGCCTTAAGCCCAGTCTATGAAGATCATCGCCCCAGGACAAGAAAGAAATTCTGTCTCAACTGAACTGATGACCATACTTCCATCAATGAGGATTTCATCCTAGGCCATTGATCATCACCTTTATTGCTTGAGAGTGCCAGCTTGGTGTTCCTCAGAGGTTTCTCTTGCCATTCAGGTTTGTGAAGACTCCCACTTCTGCCTTGTTTTGCTTTCAAACAGTACAATCCTCTGAGGAAAAAAAATGTGGTCTTCTAATTATCTGTTTCACTGGGTGTCTTATATTGCGCCCAGTGAGGACTGAATGTAGAGGGTCTTCTCCAGGGGCAGAAACTGGCTCCTTGCTCAGGCAACAGTCAGAGGCAGCTCCCTGTAGCTTCTACTATGTTATTGATCCCCTGCTTTATGCAATAATGCATCTAGGCACTGACCTGGGGATCTGGGCTGTATTCTGTAGAAATCTAAGGGAATGTTTCCAAATAGTTGGGAGCAAAGACTTAGAAAAGAACCCAACCACATATATATGCATGTATATATACACACATGCATACATATAATGTAACATGATGAGCAGCAGGCAGAAAAGCATGGAAATACATAAGTGTAAACTCTTTTGAATCAATTGGATTAATCTAGAAAACAGATTTTTTCTATTTAAATCTGTATTCTTAATTACAGACAGTGTAAGAATTAGGAAGAACCTGATTTTAATATTGAGTCAGTTCTGACTCCAGAAATGTGGAATAGCAAGAAGGATGTGTGAGCATTTCGTATGCTTTGTGAAGTGCTCCAGCACAGAGTTATACTCAGAAACTATATTTGTTTCTAGTAGCCAGCTGATTTACTGTTGCTTTGATTCACCCTGCTGAAAAGTTTGTCAGATTTTCCCTCGTGATTCACCTGATGCACAAAGTGTCCAGGGGATGGCTTACAGCTTAAATGCAACTCCACTGAAAAACTTCCAACTGCTGTTATGATTAAGTGAACAGCTTTAGTTTTAAATATGAATGTCCCCAACTGCAGAAGGCATTTAAAGCTTGCTTCAGTGTAAGGAACTCAGGGACATCCTCACTCCAGCTTTAGGACAAAAAAAAACCAACCAGTTTTTGCACGAGCTAATGGAAAGGTTCCTGGGTCAAGCCTTGGGAAAAACTACCTTCTTAAGGAAATATCCTATCAAGACAGTATATGAGAGACAGGGAAAAAAGACAGAAACCAAGGGCTTCATTAAAGGTTTCTGCTGGTCTGGAGGGTAGGAAGCAGAAGAAATTGCGTAAGTGGCCACGATTGTGCTGTGCCTCACTCTATTAGCTTCCACTGGGTTGTAAAACGCCGGTGTGATTTTTTCTTATTGTTAGAAGAAATATCCTCCGCACTGTGAGTTAAGTAGGTCCTGCATTGCTGTCTGTTGGCCCCTGAGTACAAGAAAGCAGCAGCATGGGACACTTCCTGGTGGCTTGAGTGGCAGCTTTCATGCCCCTTCATGTGTCCCAGCTGCCCAGAGGAAAAGGTTGGGCATCTGCTGGGATTTGATTTCCTTCCCTCACAGTTCTGCAGAGCTCCTCCCAGAGTTGCACCAATATGTGCTGTTGTGAATCTCAGCTAAACGCAGCCTGTGGGTCCCTGGCCAGTTGTGGCTGGGCAAAGCCAGCTATCTCCTGCAACTCTGGGAAAGGGTCTTCACAAGGAAGGGTTGAATCTCTTTTCACGGTGAAAGACCTGACATGCCAGAAAAATCTTAAAATTCAGCTACAAAAAGTTGCATGCTTGTTTCATGGTTGTAGAGACAGATTTAACAGACTGAAGACTACAGCTCTAGACTGGAAATGTAACTCAGGCAGCAAAAATGCATTTTGTAATCCTTTTGTTTGCGAATTCTTTGCTTCTGCTTTTTTTGGGTAGCATGTGCTGGATACATGATGCACAATACTTAGGTTAAGTCATGCACAAATTTGTAGAAATTGGATACATTATCTGAAAGAGCAGTCACAAAAGAGAATTATCACAGTACAAGTGAGTTTGCATCTGCTCTAACAGGCAGCTCCTGCAGAAGCTGTATTCAAGAAACTTCCCTCCACTTCTGAAACAAATTTCAGTGTATTGAGTAGTGCTCAGCCCTCACCTTTGTACCAGTAGAGGTCTCAGAGTAAAACCCTGACTTTGCTGTCTTATGTTGAAGCCATGTATCGTTGCCTCAGCAAGCAGTTGAGTCTAATTTCACTTTACATCAAGCAGACCAAAAATTCCATTTGAAAGGTGACAGGCCAGTGCATTAAGCAATTGCACCAGTGGTGGGGTTAAAGTGGATAAATTATATAAGACTAGAGCCTGACACTAAAAACCGCCAGCTGGATCAAGGACATTTCTATCCATTCTGGCTCATTAGACTTAGGACAACAAGGTTAGCTACGTTAAATTTAATCACAGGCCTTCCTAGAGGGTATGGTAAATGGGTTGGCTAATTTTTCATACCATATCCCAGATAATCTATCACCCACAGCTTGAGAGGTAGCTTGCTTGTGTTTAGAGTATCCACTCTACTTATGGCCAGTTAAGACAAATCTTTATTGTTTTTCAACCAGGATGAACCAAATTAATCTCAAGAATTTATCTCCTTCCTCCCCTATTAAAAACAGAGGGGTTGTAGTTCATGTATGTTAGCACTCAGCTTGGCATCATCTTTTTAATGGAAAAATAAACTGAGCTGTCTATTCTAAAGTGAACCAAGCAAAATAAATAAGCAAACAAGATTTTTCTTTGCTGTAGGTACACGGACCATGTCCAGAATGAAGAAGAATAATTAATTTGAAGTTCTTTGGGGAAAACACTCTCTCTTTGTACTCTGTTTTTAAGGTCCCTAACACAGTGGGGGTCTGTTCTATTACTACAACTTCCATGCCCTACAGTAAAAAAAATAATAATACTGTGAAAGTTATTTAATGTTAAGTCTTCTTGGGTCAACTGCATCTCTCTCCTCCGGAAGGTCCACTGTCCCTAACAGAACAGTGTCACACATGAAGAGAAGAATGGCATGAGCAACTTGTGTGCTACTGATGCAGCTCTTGGGATGCTTTTGATAATACTTAGGTATAAAAGCTAATGTGATAAGCTAATGTGATAAAGTGAAAGTAGTAACTTCTCTCCCTTCTGCTGCCAAACATTGTCCTGGATAAACCGGTGCAATGTCCCCTTAGAGTACCATTCTGATTTGCTACTGCCAGAACATCATAGCAGTCCAGGACTGCATTTGTGTATTTTCCATTTCTTGGAACCACCATTTTCCCATTCCTG
>NW_008237619.1:4736291-4770112 GCF_000691975.1 Corvus brachyrhynchos
ATTCCTGCTTGTTTGAAAGTAGCCCTTGTGAGACAGTGCTGGTCCTAATCACCAAAGGCCATATAAAAGAGGTCCTACCATGGGAAGCATCCACTGCAGCTGTTGCTGCACATGCTGCCTTGATAACAGGGTTGGTGGTTTAAAGTGAGCCAACTCATTATCCTGAGAAGTGCTAAAATGATATTACTTATCATTAATTTCACTGCAAATTGCTATCTAGAATCTAGAGGCAAACATCAGTCCTGGCTATCTTTATCTTACTGATTTAAATGGCTGTGTCTGAACCTGCTGCCTTAGAAGCAGGGTCCCCATGGTTCCAACAAACCCAAGAGAAAAGGGAAAGTGTTTGTAGAATAAGAATACATAAACCTCTAACTTGTACATGCTTGTGGAAGCGTCAGGTGCCTCGGTGCTGTGAAGCAGGTCTAAGCCAGGTTGTAGGTAATGCCTCTAAGTTGCTTATTCCCTTTGGAAGTGTTGGAAAGACTCTCTAGGGACATCTGCAAGGCAGAACATTCCAGATGACACCGCACTTTGCTGAAACCTCAGAAGGCTACACTTTTAATACTAAGTTATGGTTTAGTGCCAAATCGCATGCAAGTGGCTTTATCTTCAGATGGTTCTCAGTGGTGTAGTTGGGCATCACCTCCTCAGAGATGGACCAGCTATTGAAAAGTCAACCTCGGTTACCAAGAATAGTATCTGAGATACTGTCTATAATTACTACTCTGTAATTAACTGTACATCCTAGGTGCTCCAGCATAATATCCAGCACTCAGGTAGCTTCTTATGAGTGACAATTTTTCAGTAGCAGTAAGTGAGACTTGAAGCCTGACAATGCCTTGCTCTGCAATTTTCTGAATTATATACACCAGGATGACTGAGAATTACTGTCTCTGTTTCCCACATATTACAATGCCCAACCTTGTGATTTAGTAGAACTTGACATTCACTTCAGCCCTCTATTTCCCTGCTGGTGCATAAAGAAAAACAACTTTCTTTAAGATTGGGTGATTATGCCTTTGTCTTTGTATCACATTTTTCCTGTTCAAGTTCCTACACCATGAAGAAAACTGGAGAGATAATTTCACCACAAGGAATAAGGGGATGTTTAAAAGACACGCTTCTCGAAATGCAGACACTGGAAGCTGCTTTCTGTTTTCAGTAGAGGAAGGGAGAAGAAATAACATATCCAATTAAAAGAACAAGGGACTGTTTAGGCAGCCAGGGCCAGGAAGCCTTTTGATGCAAATCTCTGCTGTATTACCAAAGCCACGGCAACAACACTGATTTATACCAACAGATGAATATCAGACATGAGTTAGATTTTTTTACCCAGACCATCTGTTATAAGGTCTTTATGCTTAAAGTTTCCTGGGGTTCTTTAATGACCAATAGTCAGTGTGTTCACGGGTTTTTTGCCTACTCCAAAGGACAACACACTGCAGGTTTTGTAGAATGTGAATACTCCTAATCTCATGCTGGGGTGTTGATTCATTACAGGTTTGGCAGAGTATTGAGGCATTTCACTGAATAAACAACAAATTTTCTTTAAGTACTAACATTTCCTGGGACATCTACTGTCCAAATACCTATTTTATTAAAAAATCTCTGGTCCACTTGTGAGTTATGCAGATGAAAACAAGCCAATTTTAATTAATGAACAAAAACCCATCTATAAACAACTCAGTTCTGAACACTAAAATTGGATTAAAACCTTGCATATAGACCTATTGAAAAGTTGTTGAATGGATGCCATAATTTTATACTACTGAAGGCATTTTACCATTCAGGATATTTTCCATGTCAAGTTCTGCAACAGATTTGAGCTGATGCACAAGAAGAGTTTGAAGTACACTTAATTTCATATAAAGTGTCATTATGGCTCTGAAGTATCGTGTCTTCCACACAGCACAACCATAATATCCTGGTTAAGGCTCTTAAAAGTAGCTATGATTAAGTGGACAGATAATCTGTCTTTCTCTCTGGAATGTCTGTGTTAATTTGCAAATCTGAGGAACCAATAAATTACTATGGCATTACTTGCAGGTAATTAGCACACATACCCCTTGTTTATTTTGGACTGAGGGCACTGAGTTCATAACTATGCAAGTATTTGTTGCTTTACAAATTCTAGTGCTCCATATTAGTCATCAGCTGTTTGGAAATGGAGAGCAGGCCTTGTAAATGTTCTGTCAGCTGATTCAATTCCGTCCGTAACAAAACATCCCTGCAATCTGAAGACTTGTTCATGACTCACACAAAATGGATCTCTCTCCTTTTCATTTTCTCTCAAAATCAAACATGTACTATAAATATTCTTAATGGAACAGGGCCAAATCTAGTCTAACAAGACTTTTTAATAAGGAGGCACCAGATAATATAAAGGGAAGAATGCCCTTTCTCCCCTTTACCTCCCAGTTGTGGTATCTGACATGGAGGCTGAGGCAAGTGTGCCTTCCATCATTCTGTGCAACCCTCTGAAAATGCATGAATGCTTTTCATGGAAGCTTGGGAGAAAATAATTAAGAAGATAACTGTGTCCAAAAGAAAAACCCAGTACAAGGTTGTGTTCAAAGACTTTAGGACATTGGGACAAGCTGCGTTACTTGAGGATTGTCATGGCCAATCCAATTGTCTGGTCACTGACACAGTGTCTGAATTGGCAATGTCTGGTAAACTCATTGAAAAGCAAAGGTTGTGACCCAGCAAACAAAAAGGTGGTTCATTTTCTCACACACAGCAGGAGGTTTGAGGCATATCAGCAGAGTAGTAAGTCAGTATAACTCCCATTAATGCTCTGTCTACTTTTAGAGTAAGAATAACTTTCCAGGTCTATCGTTCCACAGCTTTGTGTTTAGGACACACGGATCCTCTGGCCTGTAAAGGAAAGAGCTATGTCCTCTTACTAATGAATTCTCACTGAGTTAAATGGGGCAGAGCCTCACTGGTGTTAAACCAACATGGCAAGATGATTCTTTACTAAAGAAAGTGCTCTGATGTGTAGGACAATGAGGATCAGTAGGGAGGAGGGAGAAAAAGACAGATAGGGTAACCTCAAGAGCATAGGAAAAAACCCCAAAAAACTAATATATATAATTTTTCAGAATATTGACTGATACACATTTCTCTCCCTAATGTTTTCTTAACTTTCTTGATGCCTTTCAGGAAGACAGAAGGGGAAATAGAAAACACTCCCACATCTTTTTCTGTATGCAAAGAACAGTTTTCTGGAAAGCCATTAGGATGGCCCATGGCAGTGTGAGCATCCTGTGTTAATTTAAAAGCTCAGTTGGTGATCTCAAGGCAAACTTGAGGCCACTCCAAATAAAGTGTGAGCATGTGTATTTGTACAGTGCAAAAAGTCAGGGGTTTCTGTCAACAGCATTTTGCTTGATAGATCCTGCACAACTGAAGTACTGTGGCCAGTTGCTATTATGCCTTAAATTTCCTTGCTTTCTGTTTTCTTAGGAGAATTTTTCCTTTATGGAGTATTATTTTTGAGTTCTAATTTTCAAAGGCCCTCACTGTGAGGAGCTTTTCTCTGCTAACAAACTTGTGGGGGGCCTTTGGATTTTATTTAACATTCCATCTGGATTTCTGGGGCATCACTTTAAGGGCAGAATCCCCCCAGGAATAACAAATAATCCATTTTGTTCCCTTTAACATTTGTTATATACTTCTTTACTTTCAACCAAGCAGTAACCATCACTGGCTACCTCTGTCAGCAGCTCCTCCACTCCCCCACTTCCAAACACAGAAAGTACAAAAAACAGACTTGACTTCAGAGGTGGCAGTGGTGGGGGAGAACAACACAAGGAATGAGGAACGGTCAAGACTGTTATTGCCAAAACACAAGAATTCAAACCAGTGCTCAATGAAAATAAACAGACTGTTGAAAAAGAAGGTGAAAAGTGAATCAAAGTTCTGCTGCCGCAGGGAAAATAATCTCACCATTTGCTTCATCATCTCAGCCTCTCCTCAGGACAGCACTGAGGCAGGTATGTTCATCCTTACTGAGAACATCTAAACATATGCTTAGAGGTCAGCAGGAGTGCAAGTTAACTAAAGGTATTTCTTTGAACTGTGTCCTATACATTGCATGTTAAGATAAACGTCTTTAAAATTCTTTTATTGTTTAGTCATTTGTTTCACTAGCCATCTTAGGACACAATGCCCTCTTTGACACTTAATCCCTCCTATTTGTCACTTATCCTGGTTACCTGTGGAAAACTCACCTGTGTGCCTGACTGTCATCCCCTGACCACACAAATACGCCTCAGATGTCTAACCTGCCGATGTAATTCCACTGTCTGACTGCGATTTTCCCTTCCTGTACACCAAGAGTGACCCAAGTGCATTTGCTGAAGGGTGAGGGACTATAAAAACAATAGAAAACCACATAAACCAAGTGCAAATACAAGCTCCAGCCTCTCTTTACCGCTTGCACCCTGCGTAATCACTCGCACCACCACCTCATTAAATGCACAGACTTAACACAGAAACACTGTTTCTGCGAGCTTTGCTCTGAATCACTTTGCAGACATGCAAGCGACAAAGCAAGCTATAAGGGTGTGAAAAAACAATAATCATGAAGCCTTGGTCTATTCCTGTTACCTGCTGCACATTAGTCTTCTTTGGCAGAACCACTCTGGTTTGCAGCTGGGCGAGGAAGGTGCTGGTTGGAATAGCAGCAGGTATGACTGGCAGGCATGTGGGCACCCCTCTGCATCTGGCAGTGCAGCCCCCTCTCCAAACTGCTGCAGGACCAGAAATATGTGCTCCAAGGATGGGAGAATGCCCTTCATTACCTGGAGCTGAAGTAAGAGTTTCAGGTGAGTGGGTTAGCGACTCCCAACATATGCTTCAAGAGCACGGCATTTATTTGCAGAGTGGCAACAGATTCACTGGTGTTTTGCTACTCTGGTGTCTTTGGACACACAGTCACACCCTGGTTACAAGTGACACAACGCTGGCAAGTCTGATCAGAGGTTGCCTTTGTGTGATGTGGACAGTAGAAGGGTGCAGTAGGACAATTCTTTCACATTTCCCCTGATACGCCTTGTTTTCCACCTAGAAATTCTGAGGTAAAGCAGATGGGGCCCATTTTTCTGTGGTTTCTGGACACTCAGTGATGTTTGCTAAACATCTGGAAACGTGTCTCTCTTAACATGCATATAGGCAGATAATCTCAGCTCTAAAATCATATGTAGTCAGAACAACACACCCATGTCCAGTGAGCTGTACCCAGTCGACCCAGAAGTTCACTGGTGGTGTGGAAAGGAAGGAGAGCCTTTTAGTTCTCTTCAGGAAAGTCCAGAAAAACCAGAATATTTAGGCTGTGGTATTAAAAGGGCCACTGTGCTTGCAAAGCCTCTGCCAAAGCTGTACAGCAGGGCAGCCACTGCAAGCTGGGAATACTGTGGGAATACTGTTCCTCTTGCTTTGGTTCTGGAAGCTTTGCTTTCTGACAGTCTTTCTGCAGCACCCCTTAAAAAAAGGTTTCTGCTGCTTTCCCATCACACTATACACAAAAATGAGGTTTATTTGAGATCAGTTGAATTACAGTTTACATTGGCTGTATCAAAATCAGGTACACACTTAAAACATCCGTATGTTGTGGGTGCTTGACCTGAAAACAATGAAAAAAAACCCAACCCAAACCAAAAAAACCCTACCTGCATTGTCAGGTTGGTGTACAAAAATGAAGCCAGCAGGTAAAAAACATTGCTCATTGAGGATGATCACAAAACATGCCAGCATCAAGCCCTGCATTGTGCTGACACCCCTGTACCAAGCTTGCTCTCAGTGGACACAGCTGAAGGTCTGCAATTGCTTGGTTGTCCTTTCTTGGTAGCACAAGCCTGTTTGGCTTGTCCACCAAGAAAAAGTAAAATCTTCATTGAGTGTAGGGTATATTTGGGTCTGAGAATCCTGCCTTGTAGAACTGCCTGCAACTGAAGGAAAATCATAAATACTCTAATTCCGTTTCACCTCATGGAGCCTAAACACCTTCAAGGAACTATTTGATATTTGTGGCATTTAGCAGAGAAGTGGTGTAAACAAATGCTCAGGTGAAGATGAGGCAATTTTAAAAGAAACGTGTCACTGATTGCCACCCCCTGACAAAGTCATTAGAAGTGCAGCCCATTTTATAAAACTTTACCCAAAATTATTTGAAAATTTTACACACCTCTCCAAGGAGAGCTGCCCAGAAATTGTGATCAGGATACCCATCTTTGAGCAGGACCTTCACATCCTCTCCTCAGCAAAAACACAGAATTTGAATAACTAGGATACAGGCAGTGATCTTACTTGGCATAAAATATCAGGTGAGCTGGTATTTGGAGGCTTTCTTAATTTTTTAAATCAGATTGTTTTTATTTCCCTGTTTTCCCCTTAAAACCTTGCTTTGTTGTTGTCTGAGCTGGAAATCCATAAAGTTTTCTCATCAACGCTACATTTCAGAAAGTAACTCTTTCTTCTTTTATGACATAAAGCCTTTAAGTTTTTCCCTGGGAACCATATTTGTAGCAGATACCTTGGCAACAGACAGTGTCTTGGTCTGATCCTTATAAGGCTTTAATCAGAATGATTTTTGAAAACACGGATTAAGCTCCATCTATGCTATAAAGAAACCATTTTTCATTAAGCCATTTTCAACCAAACTGCATTCACGCAGGACACTAAATCATGCAAACAGAATATAAATCACTTAACAGTTCTATAAATCATGTTGGTCACTGATAAAAAAAAAAAGAAAAAAAAAAGAAGAAGAAAAAGATTAAACTATTCATTTAAAAATGAGCTAAAGAAAAAAAAAAACCCCAGACTTTCTGCATGTCCACTGCCCGGTGCAGCCACATTTAAGTGGGCTGAAACCAATGTAAGGCAGAGGATTTTCAAAACTGAGGTAAAAATTGCTAGAAGTAGTCAGGAATTTTTGGATTAAAGTTTTCTTTTCCCTTCACATACTACGAAAAAAACCCATCTCTCGAAACTAAGGCTGATTGATAGCAATGGTTTGATCTCAACAAGTCTCTTGGCTTAAAAAAAAATGCAAAAGGACAATTGAATGATGAAGGATGGCTGTTTTGACATTTTTAAAAGTGAAAAGTTTTATTTTCTAATTGAAGGAAACAAGCAAAAACCCCACGTTCCTTTTGTACTAAAAAGAGGCAACTGCTTAGAAAGGTCACAATCAAAATAAACTCTTTGACCATTATTAAAGTAAAATATTTAGTTTGGCCCCATCCTGATTTTATTTTGGAGATTTTAATCCAAGTCTTCAAAGGACCTTTCATCCCTGGTTGGACATAGGAAATATACTGGAATTCCTGAAAACCCTGACAGGCTGAGGAAGCTCATCCCCATCCAGGTTCAGTAGTTGTCTCTTGTGCAAATTTCACTGGAAGAGTGCTCAAGGCCATCTGTTTCTTGACTCTAAGATGGCTGAAAAGGAAGTTTTTGCAGGCTTTAATTCTCAAGAGACCAGAGACATGCAGGTAAGATCCCAGTCAGAGAAGGTCATATCCTCAGCTTGGGTCAACCAGAGTAGCACATGGCTGGTCTAGGGGTCCGGCCTTATCTAGACCCTTGGTGTACTGGCATAAGCATCTCTCTGCTAACAAATCAAGTTGTGTCTAAATGCAAATGTGAACTCTGCTGGCTGCAATGTTACCTGTGTTGGACACTGCTTTGCTAAGCTGGCAGGGTTTTTTTCCCATTAATGTACCTTTCGAGTCCATTTTAAAGAAAAACTAACAAGTCAGCCACTGATTTACCATGGGACCCATTAGCAGCAGGCATTTAAAACTGCAGACCATTTACCTTACCTGTATCAACCAGCCCTGCTAATATCAATCACCAGAACATCACAGACATCAGCAGGACTGCACTGATTTATATGATCTGAGGATCTGCCTTCTTACCTCTACTGAGGTATTTGCAGTAATTCAGTCTTGATTCTGAGAGTGGTTACTTGCAGCTGGACCCCCTTGTACAGCCCCAGTGAAATAAAATTAGGTAAAGAAACTTCTGAGGCGATTTAAGGCCATTAACATGACAAAAAGTGATTAACATTGTTTGTGTGATTTACTGCCCTGGCAGAGCACTGTTTGGTTGAAAATGACTTAGTCAAAAATGCTTTTACAGACAGCTGGGAGAGGACTTAATCCATGCTTTCAAAAACGCTGATTTTAGCCAAATATGGAGTCACTGTGCTCATTACCAAAGTAGTGGCCCAAGGTATTCTGAGGAAGAAATATGTCTCTTTTCAGGTCTATCCCTGAAACCACCCACAGGCTATGATGTAGTGTCAGAGCACTCCTAAGAAACATGCTCCATTTCTGCAATGAAATTTCATTCTTATGGGAGGCTGTTTGCAATGTAGGAGCAGACCCACATCCAACAATTTGTGGAATCACTGTAACTTATCACAAACTTCCCCCTTCTCTGCCCCAGCTCTGCCTCCTCAGCCTTTCCAAAATGAGGAAACTTACTTTGAAGCATATCTCCAGTAATGTATCCCTACCAAAGAGAGAGAAAATGCCTCAAGTGGCAGAGGCAATATTTGCAATACACTTATCCAAACACTGTTTTCTGACAGCATCCCTCTGCCACTGTTTCTTAAATAGCTTCAAGAGGAGTGTGCAGAAGAACCCTTGGAAAGCTGCTTCTAGTTGTTTAGGTTGTGTACCGAATTAAAAACCATCTCATTCAACAATTCTCTGGCTGAGATTTGTTTGCTCCCACTGCCAGATGCAACTTAGTGGCACCTGCTCACCTTCTGATTTGGAACTGAGCTGGCAACACCTGTTCTGATTTAATTTGATGGAGGTAAATCAGTGCAAGTCCCCCAGCATCAAGGTTCCATTATCGGTAACTACATTATCTGCTGCGCACTAAACATTTGCTCTCAACACACTTGCAGGAAGATAAGCAAAATAATAGGAAGCATCTCAGGAAGCAGTTGCCAACCTAAATTTTTCCCTCTCTATGAACACCTAGCTGTGTGGGTAGGAGGGAGGAAAAGTGAGTTTACCATCAGGCTTCTGAAAGTTGTAGATGAATGCAGATAATAAAACTGAATTAATGGAGGAGGACGTACAGATCAACTCAAGAGGACGACTGCAGGAGGTGGAGGACTTATTTTGGGCTGCAGGAAAAGAAATATGCTTAACTGTTGCAGTTGTAAGAGAGAGCTGGTGTGGTTTACAAAGGGGGATACTCAGCCAGAGCTGCATAAGTGGGAGCAGGAAGTGGTTTCTTTGGGTTGTGGGCATTGTGGGGTGCACAGCCATGCAGCTCACTGCTTTTGCATTGGTGGGTTGCAGGACCATTGTGATCCCCTGGCTGCTGCTGGGATTCTTGCTGGGATTTAAGAAATTCATAAAACATAATGAGGGAAATAAACCCCCTTTTGGTAGAGTAGAAAAATAGATCCAAAAGGTCTGCTGAAAGGAAATGCAGATTGTGTGTGAGGAGCACAGGCACAGCTTTAGAAGAGATTTCCTTTTTGAGTTTCCCAAAGTCTGTAGCAGTGCACTGACAACACACTAGCAAGCAGAGTGGGGATTGCCTTCTCCTAACCAAGCATTTTCCAAGTAGTAAATACTCAGTGCATTGCTGCTTTTCCCTCTTCCTCACATCTCCCAGCCCAAGGAATGCTCAAGTCCCTTTCAGAGCAAGTACATCAGAGTTCCCATCTTAACCTGTTCGCCAGCAAACCCTGCCTCATATTCTGCTTCAAACCCAACTCAAGACCAAACAACTGACCTCAAAAGTACAATGCACAGGTGCTGTCAGAGACATGTCTCTCTGGGAAGCTCAGAACAGCATCCACAGGCATGCTGCACTGCTGGCCCTCACCATAATCCCTAGGCATTAATTTCACTCTTGTTTCCACTGCAGCCTTCATCTGCATCTGGACATAATAGCAGACAGTGATGTTTTCCTTGCTGTTTACTACTTCCCATTTGACCCAGATACCACCCTCTTCTTTTTTTTTTTCCTTCTTTTTAGCTCAGTTTTGCAAAGCTCAACAGTGAAATTGCAGCTAAACATATTTGGCATAAGGGGAGAACTACCTCGGAGGCATTAAGAGAGAGCAAAAGCCTGCATCAGCTTTTGCACAGGCACAGCAGCTGACATATGGCACAATGCAACAAGCAACCAGACCCAGAGCTATCCGGCAGTGACCTACACATCTGCTGGTGTAGGAACCGAGGCCTTGGGGCACAGTTCAAACAGAGCTAGTGTGAATGAGAAAAAGCAGCTTCTCCCTTCCTTCTTATGGCACATCCATCTGTTGTGCAGCTTATTATTGGGGATGGCATCATAACTATCACAACACCCTATGTTATAAAACAGAACTCCAAAATTACATTGTGGGATTTTCTAATGCTGGATTAAATTTAATTTGCATTCAAATGAAAAAGTTTTTGGTTTTTTTATTGTATTTTATTAAAATTTCCTCCTAATTAGTAGTCTGAAGGTTCATTCTGGGGTTCCACAAAAGTCACACCCAAACACTTTGTTCTAAGTTTCTAGAAAAAAATGTTGCTTAAACAAAACTTACCCTGAGAAACACCAGACTGAAACAGTGGGTTTTGGAAGTAGCGTGGGGAGTGGGGAGTAGAAAGGCAAATTTTAGTTGTAAAAGAATGAGGATTAGGATTTAGCAGTGGCCTGAAGGTGTAGAGTTAAAAAGAGGGGAAAAATCAAGGTTGTGCATCTGGAGAGCATGGAAGAGGATTATGAATAAGGAACATGTTTTTTGCCACAATGAAATGACTGGCAACAGTAACTGGAAAGGCAGACACTAGGGAGGGAGGCAGAGGTGGAAAAGTAATTTGGAATACCTTGCCATAGAGGTCTGAGATGCACCGATGCTAGGATAACACAAAGTGGATGAGGGTGAAGGGCTGTTGAGATTCCAGTGGAGAGTACCAGGTAAGACCTGCCACAGAAGAGGAGCAATGGAGAGAAAGATAGGCATATTGGGGGAAAAGGCTGTAGGAGGACAAAGATTTGCGCAGAAAAATGTATCTGTCAGTAATGAAAGTGGTAAAGAAGTAAAGAACCTAAACATGTTGACCTCAGAGCACAAATACATAAAGGGAGCTGCTTGGTGCCTGGCTCGTATCACCAGGAGATATAATTCAGTCACGAGTTTTTCATCACAAAAGGGCTGATACTGCAACATATATTTTCCAGTTATCACTTATGATTGAATGACAAGTTACACTTCCCTCCCATGCTGAAAGAAGCTGCAACCAGTAGTCAGGGTGTTACTCCACCCTCCTCTGAAATCGTAATTCTCTTTCTCACGCAATTCAGAGCTGACTGGCTCGTGGTTTCTCCATGGTGGCTTTGGTGGGTTTTTTCCCCGTTTTCTTCTGTATTTGGAAATAAAGGCCACTGATATTGGCAGCATGCCTTGAGCAGGTTCCTCTTTTCTCTGGAGGTCTTGCATTATTTCCCTGAGACACAAACCTGATTCATACTGGAAAGCACATACTAATTCAAAGAAAGATAACAGAGCAGCTGAGAATTTCCTTGTGACAGGACAACGCTGATGCAAGCGGAGGAAGCCACCAGGAATTTCACAGGGTAAGTCCTAGAAGCAGAGTGAAGTAAGGGGAGTTGCTCTTTCAAAAGCATGAAGTCACTTGAAAGACGCAGAAATTTCCAACACTGGGAACAATGGGTTCCCAGAGGTGAACAATTCATAGCAGAAAGGAAGAATTCAGGAAGAAGAGAATAATTTCCTCTGGGAGGTTATTTTCAGTGAAATTGGTCCAACTTCATAAAATCCAGGAAGCTATTTTTTTTTCTGCAACAAATATCTGTCACACCAAAGTGGTCAGAGCTAAGATCATGTAAGAAGTTAAACTGCTAGGAGAAGTATCCTGTCCTGAGAAGCCAGCTTACTTTTAGGCCCCAAAGAACGGCAAAAAAATATACCTTAGTGGTGAACTCAGCCAATGCACTAGTTCTTTGGGCTAGTTCAGGAAGATCCAAGTCAGTTTTCAGGCAGTTTCTGGCTGTAAGCCCTGCTATTTTTAAGTAAATGGAAAGAAAAGAGAACAAAGAGTCTGCCATATAATGAAAAGAGGAAGGAAAACCCAGAGGACTAACAAGTAAAGGCCACTGACCACCATGTAAAACCCAACTCTGAAATGTGAAAGTTCACTGTCACTTCAGAAGACTGTGCAGAAAATCCCTAGAGTCATCCAAGGAAAAAGGGTGTGCTAATCATAATTTCTCTGTCCTACACACACACATATGCATGAATATGCACACTAATACAGGTTTTATACAGACACATTTTTGCTTCTTGGCATCAAAACAGGGATAAACGGTAGTAAACCCCTAATCCTTCGGTGCAGAAGGGTGTCCTTGTGCAGTGTTGAGCTACAGCACCCTTCAGGGCAGTGCTGGTCAGACAGAGACATTATGAACATCATCATCTACTGCACACAGCCCCAGGCAAGAACCCATCTCTCAGGAGTGCAGAGCCTCTGCTTTTATCAATAACACCAAACACTTGGAGAGGACAGAGTGTTTCCCTGTCCTCGGAGACGTATGAAGCTGAGAAACTATAGTATCAATTTAGAGATGTGTAATTACTCACAAATGTTGGCACATAGGAAATCATTGTTATATCTGGATAGGAGGCAAGTTCAATTCACTAGGTCATGAGTTTTACATATACATCAGGCTTTCACTCATGAGTTTGTAAAGACAAGCTGGTGCAGAGTCCCCAACACAAACCCAGTGTCCCCACTGATTACAAGAAGGGGTACACATTTCCATTTAATTACAGTCTGTTTCCTTCAGTGATGCTGGGACCCTGGGTAAAAGACTATTGTGCTCACTACCTTCTCCAAACAAACACTTGAGAGTCTGGAAAACCTGTAATGGAAGTGTCTCATTGAAGGCTATGATTTCCCATATTATAAATACATAATTTCATAGTAATCATGTATATTACATAATACAAATCTCTTCTACATCAGGTAAAGAAAGTTATCCACATTATCAAGTGCTGAAGTCTGATTTGATTTTTTATAACACAATGCTCTCCAGGGTGAGCAAAATCAGTTTGGCTTTCTAGAGAATACAATTATAGGCTTCAAGCAAAAGAGCTTAGAGAAGGATTCAACAGTCTGTCTTTGCAAATTATACTCCAAGGTTTGCATTTTTCTCCCTATTTGATGGGGTGAGGGGGAAGAAGCAATTGCATAGAATAGGCCTCAAAGAAAACACTTCAGTAAAAAAAAGTGCAATCCAAGAAAATTTGCATGTGAGAGAGCAGGTACATGCAGACTTGAAAAGTGGCAAGCAAAAAAAATGGAGGAGATTTAGGGAACTGTGAGACAATGAGGGAATGATCCAGCTATTTTGGTGGGGTCCAGACAGTATGGCACAATGCACTCTGGAGATGATAGTGCATGTGTCTGTTTCCTGATGACTGTATTTGATTCTGCAGCTGATAGAAAAGAAACAGATGCAGCTACCAAGAGGCTGGGCCACTGCAAGGCTGACACAATTTACAATATTAATATATCTATATAGAGAAGTCTGCTCATTCAGCATAATCATCCTTTTCTTCATTACTTCTATCTCTATCCAGGTTTTTCTTATAATTTTTGCTTCTTTTAATTGTGCTCACTCATCTATGACCCAGCCTGACCTGCTATATTTGAAGAATGAACACCCCTAAATCTTTTTTGCATTTATACCATAAAGCCTAACAGGCATCTTCATTAAAAATCTAAGACATCATTAAAGTACTGTTTCTCATATTGCCAGTTGTAATGGGGAAAACAAAATGTATATTGTATTGCTTAGTTTCCATTTGATTTCTCTGCAACAAGCAGGAGGGGATAGGGAAGCTAGCAAAGCAAGCAAAGTAATAAACAGGAGCTCTTTTTTTTTTCCATAGCTGGATGGTCTTCAGACACCTGCTTCACGTTTCTAGTGATGTGTTCCTTCCAGCTTTCTAATACCTGATAGTCTAGAAACAATATCTACATCAACCAAACAATCTATTTATTCTCTAACCATAAATTATTGTTCCATTGGATGTGAGCCTTAGATATGTCTCAACTTTACACTTCACATCCCCAGCCTTTATCAATGCTATTCTAAAGGGCAGGCATATTCGATTTAATAGTCTTTTTACTTTTCCCTTCATTTTTCTGTCTTTTGTGACTTAAACAATCAATCTTCTCTCTTTTCTCACATATTTTTACTTGAGAACTTCTATTTTTATTCTTGCTCTTGACTGTGTCTCCTTTGTCTCTAACAACCTGTCAGCAAATAGCATTTTCTGGGTTGACACAGCTCTTTCCCGTCCGATGGCAGACCAACCATTAGTGTAACTTAGCTCTGCCCTGGAGTCAGAGGAAGGGGATTTTGCCTCTGGGGTTGTGACTGGGGAACAGATAAACTGCCCAGAGGAACTGTGACTGCTGCTCTTTCACTGGTGCTTCAGGATGCCTTGCTGAATCCCAGCTACCTCATTCCCAGAACAAACGCTGCGTTTGGGAACCGAGCATCTGGTTAGAATGACACTGCAGGATGGCAGGTTAAGATGGAGGCTAAGGTGACTTCTCCAGCATGGCAGTAACACCTCCCACTCTGATACTTGCTTGAACAAACATGAATTTAATTTCTTTCACGAATGCCTCTGTGAGTAGGGACTACTGCTGATCAAGGCAAGTGAGATCCCAAAGCTACTCCCCAATTTAAAACCCATCATGATACAACTGGTAGAGGCCAGCTGAGGCCTTTGCAGCTTGTTGGAAATAGGACTATGCTCACCTCTAACCCCACCTCCCCTTCCTCTCTGGCCTTACACAGAAAATGTCACTTAGAGAAACTCCTTGGGGCTCTGAAATGCTGAATGGCTCTTCCTGCACTGGTCACCTTCACTGTGTGTCATGGTGAGCCAGTGCAGCACTGAGTGATGGAGAGCTTTTTCTTCCATAAGAATGTGCTGAAGACATTTCTCAGATGAAAAGTTGAGAAATATGGATTCACCTCCTCCCTCTTTTGTTTGTGCTTTCTTCCCCCCTCTCCCCCCCCAAAAAGGGTCATTTCTGCAGCTTCTGCAGTCAGCAGGGATTTTATTGTGGAGCTCATCAGTCACAGTACGGTTTATGAACACAAAATGCCAGCACAGATCTGTCAAGCCTCTTCCTTGCTGCATGACACTTACCTCTCTGTTCCCTCCCTGCCAGTCCCCTGCCTTTTCCACTCTCCTATGTCTCCAGGCCATCAAGTCACTCACTGCCAGTGCTGTGCCAAAGCACTTCTCCAAGTGCAGCTTTCCTCTGCACTAGCTTCATCCAGTGTCATCCCACCTCTCCTGCCATCCCCTGGGGAGGGGCATTAGCAGGGGGTCACACACACTAGCACATGCTACTGGAGGCACTGAGGGGGAGAAAATCATCCCAGAGAATTCACCAGGCTGCACCCCACCCTCTGGGTAGCAAAAGATGTGTCAGGCTTACTGTGGCTTAAATCTACACAGAGTATTTCTATACTCTGGAGGATGTCACATGTCAAGGACTGGTGTTTTAATAAAGCTGCCTCCTGCTCCCAGGGCATCAGTCTATAGGGAAAAAGAAGGGGGCTGTGTTACCCCACATGGGCAAGGCTGCCCCATGCATTCCATGCCAGGGAGTCATCATCACATAAGCAAAGCCTGTCGAGTGCCAGGTCTTCAAAAACACTCCTAGTTTGTGCTTCAGAGCTCTCCCACACAGCTTCATAATACATTATAGAACTTTAATTTTATTTGGAAAATGGTTGTTTTCATGAGTGGATTCAACATGGATGGGAATGTGGAAATGCTTCTGCTCTGCTGGGTGTCTCAGCCCATGGAGTGGGGTGCAGTGCCATGAAGACGGAGAATGCTGACCCCTTGCTTGGCTGTTGAGGGCTGTACATGTTTAGCTGTCTGCCCACACCTCGCGTGAAGAAGCAGTGAGAAGCCTCTCCCCCATATTGCACAGGTGCTGTTGCAGGAGGCAGTGGGAAAACGCAGTGTCTGAAACTCTCACAGTTGACCCCTTTCTAGCATTTTCTCTTCTTCTCTTCCCTGGATAAACCTACACCAGATTTATGCAGAATTAGGAAAGCACAGGTAGGTTTTTCTCAGAGGACATTCATGATTCTTTGGAAACCTGAATTTACGTCAAAACCCCCACTTGCTCTCACTGTCCACAGATAAAATTTCACATAGTTTCATTTCCAAACTTTTTTTTTGTGTATGTAAGTCTGTCTTGCTGAATTCCTGTTGTACAGCAAGCACTTCTTTTAAATACCTCATCACAGCCACTCCAAGCCAATGTGGGATCCCCTGTCACATCCGGAAATGTGGAAAGGGTCCCCAGTTGCTACGTGTGATTCCCTGTGACCCATTCCTGTGCTCTGCCATTTTACTCAGGAAAGCTTTATGCCAAAGAGAGGGGATGTCAGGTATCACAGAAATGTTTATGCAGCAGGTTAAACAGGAAACCATGCTCCTGCTGATGAGGATATACACAACACAGAGATGTCATTCACTTCTGAAGGAAACAAATAAAGCTGGCTGAAAAATCACAGAGTACCTTGGGAAAATTCCCAGAAGTTTCACGGATCTTCCACTCATCTCAGACTCTCAGCAAATCTAACTTAAAAATGTTAAATACCTTAAAAAATAGGACTAAGCTACACCCAGAAATATATTTCTACCACAGTCTCCTTAAGGCAAGATATTTCTAACAGTAGATTTCACATGGAAAAAAATTAATTCCCACTTTTCTGTCCCACTCCCATTCAGTTCAGACTCCTCCACTTCCCAGGGGATGCAAACAGCTTCTCTTCCTCCAGGAATATCTGAACTGAAAAAGCTCTTCTGTCTCCCCACAAGCTTTGGGTAAGGATCCCACCCTCACCAACTTTATAAGCTTCTGCTTATGACTTCCAGAATGAGAAGCTTGTCTTCATGTTAGGTCTCACAAACCTCTATTTTTCTGCAAAAGTAAGGAAATGTAGCTACCATTTGGTAATGGCATGACTCTGCAAATAGATTCACGTAACTAAATCTGTCTGGATTCCCAAACCACGTATAAATGATGCAAAAACTGAATGCAAAAGTTGCCAAGATCAGAGAAAGCACATTTCTCTTATTCTTATTTGGACCTCCATGTATACATCAGTAGAAGAATAGCTTATACATCATACATCATGTTTGAGTTCATTTACAATAAAAAAAAAGCTGTTTAAATATTTTCTCAACTGTTAAGAGGAATTTCTTTTTATAGTGCAAATAATTAAGTATTGAAGATGTAGTGATCTATTTAATACAGACAGAATAAAAGATTTGAAGAATTTTAAATAAGAAAAATAAACCCTATATGAACTGACTGCTGTACACTTTTGAAATTTTTGAAATTTAAGGCTGATATTTTAGCCCTATCCCTAAAAAGTCTTCTAGTTAACAGCTATGAATATTTATGTAATTTAAATTAGTTTCTTTCATTGTCTCATATTGTTCAATGAATATAAGATAAACTTATGAACTAGGGAGATTAAAAATTATGGAAATAAGATTCAGAAACACAGAACTGTTAATGTTGGATCTGGGGATCATCCAGTCCACCCCCCCTGCCAAGGCAGGGTCACCTAGAACAGGTGACACAGTAAGGCATCCAGGTAGGTTTGGAATGTCTCCAGAAAGGGAGACTACACGACTTCCCTGGGCAGCCTGTTCCAGTGCTCTGCCAACATAAAATTCTTCCTCAAGTTGAGGTGAAACTTCTTGTGTTTCAGTTATTGCTCCTTGTCCTGTCACTGGGCACCATTCAGAAGAGTCTGGCACCACCCTCCTGACACCTGCCTTTGAGATGTTTATATGTGTTATTGAGATCCCCTCTCAGTCTTCCCTTCTCCGGACTAAACAGCCCCAGCTCCCACAGTCTCTCCTCATAAGAGATGCTCCAGACCCCAGATCATCTTTGTGGCCTCCACTGGACCCTCTGCAGTGCTCCTTGTCTGTCTTGTATTTAGACTTGAAGTTTGTTCCCTAGTCCATACAAAGAACTAAGGCACGTAATGTTTTGTCAGATTATAGTGCACTGTATTTCTTCCTACTTCAGTAACAATAAAACGATTTGATGAAAAAAGAGAATGTTCCCTACAGCTTCTCTGTAACTTTCTGTGTAGCCTAATCACATTTTTCTGATATGTAATATAAAGGGGATTTGGACTCTACAGAAACATAGTGAGACACAAAAAAGTAGAATTTGGTATCTGCAGGTACCTATTATAGCCATCAATTCAACCCATCACTTAAACGGGCCTATTTTAGCACTGGCTGAAGCCCTGCAGGGCTTAACCACATGTTTAACTTATGCATCTTGCTGCATTAAAACTTGGACTAAGTAGTAATGACTCTGTTTTACTTTGGTTTGCTGCTGTTAATATTGATAAATGTACTTGTCATTGCCTCTAGTAACAGTGTGCTGGACTATGGCCTTAAATATTACTCTAAAACCAGAAATCCCTCTGAAGTGCATTAGTATGTTCTTAAATGGAGCTACATAAATATCCTAATTCTTGCTAACTTCTTCAATGACATTGTCCATTTGCATATTTAGCTGCAGTTTTGCCAACTTCTTCTCATAACCCTCCACAGCAAATGCATCCTTGGGATGCTATGGAGGTACCAAAGCAGGCTAGGACATTACAGCAAGGCTGGAGCACCACAGTGGCCACCAAAGGAAAGGTGGGAGCATGACATCAAAGCCAAATGGTAGAGAAATCAGCTGGGAGGAGAGAAAAGGTCTAGGAAATTGCTGTATAAAGTCTTCAGAGAACCAGTAAAACAAGCTGAGCTTCCCAGGCCACCAAGTTCAAGAGAGTTTGACACATAAAATGCATAAAACCAGTCCCAAAGGCAGGTCATCATGTGTAACAAGATGAAAGTTCTTCAGAGATATTTTATTTCCTAAAATCTTTCTCTCATCCATATATCCATACATCAGATTTTTTGTGAGAAATATATTTTCACAATAGGCTAATTTTTAGGCCTTCCTCTGTCCTAGCATTTTGCAAGATGCCAGGTCAAGGTGCTCACCCTCTGCTCTCCCCCTCCTTTTTCTCCCCACTCCCTGTTTAAGCTAGGGCTGCATCTGCTTCCGAAGGAAGGAGGCATATTTCAAATCTCCAGGAAACAGGAGACTATCACAGCTCTGGTTTTCTCCAAAATTCAGATAATTGATTAATGAACTTTTCCTCTCTGCTCATTTGCAGCAGCAGGAGGAGATGGAGGTAATTATGACACTTGTAACTGAAGGTTCAGTACAGTGTGGTTACAAAAGCCAAAGGCTAAGAAAAGACATGCACATTACATGACATTTTCAAGAGTTTGCCAAGCCACAGGAATGAAAGGGGTATCAGCAACAAGTCCCCACAAGATGTGCTGTTTGCGGTCTTCTGCTTTCACACACTGCAGTACAGAAACCACAGTAATAGAGTCCCCAGATAATTCCTGCCTTTGCATCCCAGCCTACCTGTGAGCTCAGGTTCAGACACAGCAGCCTATCTCAGTGTATCTGATCAAGTCCTCCCCAGCACACACTCAGTGTTTTTGTCCCCCACCTCTCAACAGAGGTTGGAAGCAGACTGAATGCTTTCAAATGCACTCTTTGCAATGTCAGGGTCACAGTGAGTTCCTTTGCATGAAAGCAAGCAGAGTTATCTTTGGGGAAGGGAGTTCAGAGGATAATTCAGCTATAATAGGATCTACATGTTTTTCCTGATGATCCCAAGTCACTGTTTTACATACATGTGAGTGCCTTTCATCAAACCAACCTACCTTCCTTCCTTCCTCCCTTCCTCCCTTCCTCATACAGAGTTGTATCCCCATAAGAACCTGCAATTTATAGATCTCTCATCTTCAAGGGCTTGCAAACAAGCACCTCACTCTCCTCTGACAGCCACAGAAATCCACTGACATGACAGGAACTGTGGTTTAGCTCTGTTCCCTCAAAGGGTACTTGAGCCCAAGTGGGGAACCCAGAGGCACAGCTCTCCGACACCCAGGAAAAACATCCATTGGCCTTTATTTCTGGAGGGTGCTATAATTTCAGCTTGTGTGCTCTGAGATCCCTGCACTAAGGGGATTAAATCAAGCCTCAGCTTGTGGGTGCACTTGATTCATTCAGTAATCAATCACCCTAAAACATTCCAAGCAAAAAGGATGGTGTAATTTGTAACTAAGACCAGAAGAAAGGGAAACAAAATCAATATTAGAATATAACCTAGTATGGACAAGAGTTTCTAGCACAGGATTACGAATGGGATGAATACAAACACTCAGAAAACAATTACACAGAACGTTAAATGATCCTGGGATGAACTCTGTCAAAAGAACTGCTGTACATGAAGGCAAAAGCCAAACATAAGCAACAAGAAAAAAACCAGGAGGGAATGGGAATGTTTGTGTTTTGCTTTAGAACTATCTTTCCAAAAGTTTAAAGCACCTATAAAACCATGTAGAATGTCTATAAACCCACTAAAATGTACATAAACCCACTACATATTTGTCCAATTTATTTCAATGGCTTTAAAATTCTTCCTTGCAGCTGTAGAAGTGTGAGGGTTTCCAAAGGAAGTGGTTGCCAAACCCGATGCTTGAGACAAAGAAACACCTTGTTCAGTGGGATACTTACTTTCCTATCAGGTGAGTTCATCTTTGCAACTTTGTCTACGAAGAACAGCTGTAAATCTGTGATTTTTTTTTTTTTTTGGTATGTGTTATTTTCCTAATTTCAATTAATTATCTAGAAGCACAATCAACTTAGCAGGGTGCCTTCAAAAATTCCTACACTGCAGTGCTATACCACTGAGCAGAGTTTAACTAGATGATTTTATTAGGGAGTCAATTAACACTCAGATGCCCCCAAAAGGCAACTAATCCATCTTTTTATTTCACCCCTCTGAGCAAACTCTACCCTGTGAGTCTGCAGTCAACACCCTGTTACACATCATGGATCCCTGGTCAGAAAAGACTTTTGAAGGCATGCAGTCCTGATTTTGAAGAAGTATTATTGGCCTGTTCATGGGTAAGAAGCCATCCGTTGTTCTTCTCCTTATCAATAGGTAGGGAACAAATGAGGGAAGATGAATTAGAGTGCAGCTTCAAATAAGTGACTGTGAGCAATGGCACTTCAAGTGAGTGTCTTGAAGTGAGACTGGGGATGGGTTTGCAGCCTATTAGGGGAGATGCAGTCTGAGCTACTCTGGACAAAAAACAGGATAGAAGAGATGAAGGAAAAGGAAGGTGTTTCAAAGGAAAATGCTGCATTTTGTTTTTTATAAAAAGCAACCAACACAGTGTACAAAATCAGAAGATGCTGTAGCATGCAATTTTTAGTAATAAGGCATCATTTACTGCCATGAGTTGGTGCTGGACTTCTTTTCTTTTTCCTTAAATCCACATTTTTGTCCACAACCAGCTAGAATGGAATTTTTTTGATACAGATTTTATGTCTGGCATCTGTATAATTCTGCTCTAACCTAATGTGTCTGTACAGGGATTGCACTAAAATGGTATTAGATGGCAGAAAATTAAGTTTCCAAGAAGCAGAAATAGAAAAAAAATTCAATTTGGTGGAAAGTGAAATGGAGAAATAGACGTAAGAAGGGGTGTGAAGACATTAATTTACCAGGAAGGCCCAACCAATATCAGCTTGACCTGGAGTAGTGTATGACCTTGGAATTTAGCCTCCCACCGGTTTGCAGAGGGGCTGGCTTTGTCTTTCCCTGCTTCTGTCTTCTACTCTGCAGCTTTGTAGCATCACCTATGTTCCAAGCCAGAGGTTGCCCATGCTCTGGTATTTGAATCCCATCTCTCCGGAAATGCTGTCTCTTCTCCACAATGACCTTCAACTTTTGTCCTGTAAGGACTTCTGTGCTGAACAGATATTTGCCAGTTGGCAAATTGCTGCTGTTGGGCTACAAAACCCAAAGTTCTGAAAGGAATTAGCCAGGGCAGGAAGGAAGCAAGAAATGGAAGAAGTGTATTTAAACAGAGAAGTGCATAGAAGAGTTGAGAAAAATAAGATGGGTTTTTAGCAGATATCGTATAGGAAAACAAATATGTCAATAAATTAAAAGTTAGGACAGACTCAATAATAGCTCTGAAAGGACAGATTTTCAATTTCTGCTTCAGGATACATACTGCAGAAAATAATCTTTCGGACACAAAAATATCTGAAAGGTCTGAAAAACACTTCCCAAACTCGCTGGCAATGTGATGAATTGATGATAAATGGTCTCCAGCTCTAAAATTATGTACTCCAAATTTGGAGTCCCCCAAATGCTAAGGAAGGGGATATGAAGATCCAAGCCCAGATTTCTTTCTTCACCTTTAGAACAAAAATCTCATGAAATCATGATTTGTCGTCAAAGAATAACCTCTTTATCAGCAACCACAAGATATATGCAACTAGCCCAGCTGGTTAGCTGGCACTTTGTGAAGCTAGTTATCCAGGATTGATTGTAAATAGAAAAAGATGGGCACTGCCAGAAGACACATTGTCCCACCTCAATAAAAACATCTGCAGGGAGAAACTCATTCCATGCTGCCTAATGCCTGAGGCCCAGGTGGTTAGCTTAGATAAGGCACATTTAGACATTTCATTTCTTCACCCTATAAAAGCTGTCCCATCTTTTCTTGGGATTTGGCCTTGTTTTTCTGCAGGTCTAAATTTTGTCTTTACGATGAAAGAAAAAGCAGTGGAGCTAAGTCCACTTTGGTTTTGCTGGGAAAGATTCAGAGAGCTTGAAGCAGACACAAAGCAGGCAGCAGTATCAATGCCTGGCCAGAGGGATCAGAGCAATGCTTTTACTCCAGTTCTTGGTACAGAGCTGGTGCAGAGCAGAGAAAAACCAAAAAACCCCACAAACCCTAATTATTTTACTGAGAGGAGCTGAGATGAAGCAGCAGAGAACTGGGAAAACTAGGGCACAAGTTGGTTTAGGCACTGAGTTTACCAGGGTCCTGCTGCAAGGGCAAAGTGGGAGACAGGCACATCCCACTTCCTTCGTACCAGTAGGTCTCGGCCTCATGAAAAGTCAGCCTTTGGCAGCCCCCTCTTTTCTTTCCCCTCCTCTCACCTCATGATTTACTTCCTGACAGTATCATGAGAATTGCTGCAATCCCTTTACCTAGCTTGGGTTAGCTGTATTTGAATTTTGCATGTTATTTACTGATGACCTTCACTTCAGAAGATATCTGCTTTTTGTAGCCTTGCTGTGTAACAACTGACAGCAACCTTCATCAGAGGATAATTTCCAAATGAGGAAAGTATCCACGTGGGACTGTCAGAAGCACTGAATTGATTTGTGCCTGTACCACAGGTCAGATTTAAACCCATTTTTCTTGAAGACAAACTAGACTGATTTATCCTCAGAGGCCTTACCCTCCACTCTTTACAAGCCTCAAAACCCAGAAAGAAATGATGTATGTGCAGTTAGTACACCCATATCATGTGAGGGCAATTGATTCAATTACATTATAGCTACTGGAAACAAAACAGCCATATGGTGAGCTTTCTACCCCAAAGTAATGGATGCTTCACAGCCACAGCTCTGAACCCAGATTTAGTTCCCTGCATGGATGCTGCCCCCTAAACAGGCTTCCCCAGGGAAAGATTTCCCTGAGCCATGGGAAAAATCCAAGTTCAGGCTGGATAAAATAAGTATCTAAACTTCAATATACCTTTCTGAAGCTTTATCTGAGCTATCCAGAACTCCTGAATCTGCAAAAAAGCATTGAAAATTGTATAAGAAAAGGATTTGGGTGTGTATGCATGTGCAGCCACATAGGTACTTGCTTTTCATTATCTCTTAATTCTGGAAGAGCAAGAAGTAGATTGAGATGAGAAGTAGTAACTGTACTCTGTTTTGCTTCATGTGCTATGCACAGCGTTGGCTCTAAAGACATAAAAAATTCAATCATGAGCCAAATCTGGCCTTAAATCGATCAGGTTCTGCCGGCTTCAATGGAGCAATTGCAGAGATGTACTCCAGCCGCTGCTCTGAGCCCACCCATTTTCACACCCTCCCTGCTTTCCAGAAGGCTATCTAGGCTGCCAGCCGGAGATGGGAAATGCAAAGGTTCAGAGATATCTACAGAATTTGCATATGAAGTAGCATGGGGAAATTCAGCATAGCTTTTGAAACAAAAGTAAAAAAGGAGGACAGAGCAAATGTGCTCCCCCTTTTCCCTATAAAAGGAAGACTTAGTCAGAGAAAGGCTGTTCTGAGCATTTCAGCATCAAGCCAGAACTGTCTCACCAGGCTCGGATTTTCTACATATGACCAAAACTCCCTGTGGTTCAGAAAAGCTCCACTATTAAAGGTAGCTCTGGGAATAGGTATGGGTTGTTCCTAATGAATTAAAAATGTGACAGCGGCTTTGGGATTTTTGTGGTTTTCCTGCTCTTCGGTCCTGACCGTGAAAAGCCTCCTAAGCAGAGCAGTTAACCTCAGAACAGGCAATATTTACTTGTACTTCTCAATACTTAAGACAGGAAATGCCTTAAATGTTGCAAATACTGAGGTTATAAAACTGTAAATGTTTGCCTGTCAGAGGCACCTGACAAGTTTTTACAACCCTCAGTTGCACACAGGCAGAGTCACCCCAGCACTCAGATTTTCCCCATCCTCTCCTTTCCCCCCATTTTATAGAGGGATTCATGAAAACCAGATGTTTTTGTGCATTTTGGTTTCAAGGTTGCTGTCCTACCAGTACTTGGAGAATTGTGATCTGGATTTCACTGAATCCTTTATTTATCTTTTTTTTATTGATGGAAAGGGAAATATCTCAATTCAAGTTTTGTTTGCTAGATAAAGGCTCAAGACTGTTCTTCAAATATTTAAAGAGAGAAATTCATCAAGTAATTTTTGGGAATATTGATTTAAATAATTTATTTTTACAGAATTATATAAATCCATGGAGTATGGAAAATGTCAGGACACAGTGAATACCACAGAAGCCTCTTAACACCATTTTTCCCCAGGATACTGTAAAAAAAAAGGCAGAGGAGTCTTCCTGCCCAGTTTCATTGTGAGCTTACTGGCCTGGGTATTTCCATGCCTGTTCTTGCGCAGGCATCTCAGAAGTGAAATTCAAAACTGCAGTCTGGTTTCTCCGCTTGGCTGGCCCACGCTCAAGCCGCAGAGCACCCCTGCCCAAGTGCCACCACCCACGGGCAAGGCACCTCACCGGCCCCACACCAGCCAACAGATCCAAGGGGAGAAGCAGGACCCTGACAGTGATCAGAAACGGGGACAAAAGCCCCCACCTAGGAAACATAAGATAAAAGGTAATGCCTCACCACATGTAACTTTGAGTGGAAAGGGGGTCTTCTCCCAGCTTCTCAAGGCTGTACTGGCATTGAGAATATGCTCAGCTGGTATTACATGGCAACACATTGTCCACATGCCCTAAACATGACCATGGGCTTTCTTTACTCAGAGCGGGGCAAGGGACTGGCACAGGCTGCCCAGGGAAGCTGTGGATGCCCCATCCCTGGAAGTGTTCAAGGCCAGGCTGGAGGGGCCCCTAAGCAACCTGGTCTAGTGGGTGGCAACCCTGCCCATGGCAGGGGTGCTGTAACTAGATGATCCTTATTGTCCCTTCCAACCCCAAGCATTATGTGGTCCTATGATATACTTACAGAGACCTTATTCTCATGTAGTTTACCCAGTAATGCTGTCCAGCTGCATGTGAGGAGAGAGGCCCACGTCCTGTGTTCAAGGAATGAAAAGACATCACTAGATCTCCAGATTTACCACTGTACAAAGGAGAGGAGAATCATATGTTAGGAGTTTGTTTGTATGATTTTGTCCTGTAGCATCTCTGTAACACATCCTTGTGCCAGGGAGGAAATTCCCTTCAGGGATTTAAATCAGCACAATCACCCCTAACTCAAACAAATCTGACAACCTTGGACATAATTCCTGCCAAGAGGCCGCTGTAGAAGTGAAAAAGGAAGTTTCTAGACTTCTTTTTTAACTGTGAGCGTTAGGAGTGTAGTCACGTACCACCTCTGTGTCTAGTGTTGCGCTGGGAAGAGGGCCTGGGGTGTCAAGACAGTCTCCCTCCTTCTCTCCCTCTGGATTTCATGTGGTTATTCCAGCAGCTGCCTGCTGCTGGAATGCTGCAGCAGGGACGTGTACTGGCTGGGCATCCTTTATTTTGCTTTCGTCTTTGATTAATCCAATTGGACAAGCAATGAATTTAGTACAATTTCCTTGAATCCAAAATATTCCTAATTTTACCATTGTTTCTGTGATAGGGGTAGATTTTTAATAATGTTCCACCTGAAGCATAAAACTACATATTTTTTTAAATACATGTATCCAGCAAAATATCCTTCAAAATTTTAGAGGATTTTTGTCTTTTCCCAAGATCTGCAAGGGCATCAAAATTAAAATCCGTAGTATTATCAAATACATCAGTTTATAACATTTTTGGAGTTTAGGGAAAAAAAAAAGAAAAATAAACACAATCCTCCAAAGAAGTAAAAATAACCTGGTTGGAGGGAAAAGGAAGAATACTCTATTCTGACCCATTATCAGTTACATTACTCCACTGCTCAAAACTGTGTTACCTATGATTTATATACACATCACATCTTGTTATAGTTCAGGATTTTTAAAAATGGACATCCTCTTTAAGCTCTCAAAAACAATATATACAAGTATATAGCAGGCTTGCAACTTTTTCAAGACTTAACGAAATGTATAAAATATTGCACATAACTGCATACATAAAAGAGTTTATTTTAGGCTTAAAAAAAAAAAAAAATCAAAGTGGTTCCAAAACCTACTGTCATTGGAAACCAGACTGTAAACATTTTTTAATGAGTCGAGTTGAGATTAATTTAAATATTGATTTTGAATTTGTGAGTTTTGTCTCTTTTCCACAGGCTCTTGTTACTTAACATAGCAGGAGCTGCCAGCCTTGGGGTATCCTCTGTCTTACATGCGACTTTCCTTAGGATTCACTCCCGGGTCTCCAGAAAGGTAAAAAGGAAGCAGCTTCAGGAAATGCCACGTGTGGCACTACTGAAACTGGAAAGGTGTAGCAGCCTCTAGCAACTATCCTGTGTGCTCAGCTCACCACACTCCCACTGGTGAGCTTCCATTACACACTATGATCCTTAAGTCTTCGAGGCAGCAGGACAGTTTCCTTAGCAGCCAAGGAATTTTCTACCCAAACAAACCAGGGACCCACATATCGTAGTATCTTTCTTTTTATACCAGTTAATGTTAAATACTTCAGAGGAAAGTGTAAACAATGATCTTGATTTAGCAAAATAACATCTGCTTTGCTTTAAATGTGTTTATGACCTCTGGCTTCTGCCTTCATTAAAAGAATATCATGACTTGAGTAAAACTTCAAACATACATTACATACGTAAAATACATATATACATTAAAATATACATATCTTGACTCCAGGTTACTTGAATGTATTTTTACCTTGCATGCAAAAAGCTTCAGGAGGACTGAACCCTGTGCCTAAAGCTAGGTAGGAATTTGAGTGCTTCCTTGGCAAGGGATAAATAAGAGCACATAATTGAATGCACTGGTCAATCAGGTTATGTTGATATGACTAAATAAAAGCCAGCCAAGAGCCGATCTTGGGCCCCAGGGGCAGAGAGCTGCCCTTTCTGTGGCAGACTTGTCTTGGAAACAAATATTTGGAATAGTTCGAAGGGGAGCCAGGGGATGAGCTGGCCCACAAAGCAGCAGGGACAACAAGAGTGCAAGCTCTCCCTGCGCACTTTTCCTTAGCGGTACAGACATACCCTCAGGTGCCTGTGCCCCAGTTCTCATAGCAATTTTCTGTTCAGGTAGCTCCACAGATTTTACTTCTGTTATTCCTGCCTACACCAGCGCACTCCCCTCAGAGGCCTTAATAGTTTTCTTATTTATTTAATGAAAGGAAAGAGTTTTTTTTCAGGTCAGGATGCTAATGCCATGAGGCAAAAGTGTTTGCATATCCTGGGAATGTAAGGCTTTGCATTACTGATGACGTGCCTATTTCTGTTAATCCAGGTCTTCCATCAGTACCTGGGACTGGTCTGTTCTAATTTACTTATGTTCTGGAAATGTCTATTGCTGTATGATTTGATTTGTTGTCAGATGACAAAAACAGACTTTAACAGAATTTTCTTTGGGAACAAGAGTGAATCAGAGCTGTAACTAGGCCTTCAAAAAATATTGTCTTTAGAATCTTATGGTTCCTTCATCGATTTGATCAACTCAGTTTACCTCAAAGGGCAATTACCAGCTGAAATATCACAGACTTTGTGTACCATTTTGAATCTCTGAAAATAAAGATCCTTCTTATGGCACAGTGGGGCTGCTGGTGTAAAAAAGCCTATAAATTGCTGGAATTTTAAACAAATATCAGTATTTTTGGAGCTAAGTTCCAGACCTCCAACTGTTGAATGTAACAGGTTTGTCTTTAAAATGTCTGTATTTGCTTTAAAATGTTTGACTGTTGCAATCAGTGGATAAAACAAGAAGACTAATATACAGAAAGAAGCAGTGGTGGAAGTCAATATCTAAGTACCCTGTTTATTTTCTCCCCACACATTTCTATTTTACAAGTTAAAGCATCTTTAATCAGTCATAGTTTGATTCTTTTTCATAAGATGATATGAGTACTTTATATGATGCAGATACACCAAGTTCCTTTTACTTGATACTTCATAAAGAGATCAGATCTTAAAAGCAAGAGAAAAAAATGGAAACATAATGGCAGATTATTCAAGACACAATTTGAAACAGAAGTTTTCATTGTTGTTTGTAGGTATAAATCAAAAAGTGGTCCCCTTCCCCACATTAAGGAACCTGCAGATCCTTATCACTAGCAGTAGACTAATCAGCATTTTTAATCAATATTTTTACTGCTTTTTGCTCAATGAGAAAAGAATAAGGCTGAGTTATGGAATGAGGCATGCTTTACAATTTATCACTTAAACATGCAAGTGTCTATGGGAAAAGGACTGGAGCATGTCAGAGAAAGAAGACTTAATTATATATTACATTTCAGAGGTCCTTTCAGCCCATAGCTCAACAGTTCCTAGCTACTCAGTCAGTCACTTATTTTTAGATCTAAGTTTCTCTCCATCATACATGAAACTGTTATCTAATTTATAAGGTACTTCATCAAAACTTCCAGTTCTTAACCATGAGGTAACAGAAAGCATAAAATGTGTTAACTAAAAGACCTCACAGGCGGTTTTGAGGTGTGTATTTTCTAGTATTCTGCCTCCTTTATTCTACTCCCTGTCTTTTCTCTGAAGCTTTACTATAATTTTGTATATAGGACAGAGCCTGAGCAAAAACTTGTGTTTAATAGAATCATGGAATATCTTGGGTTGGAAAGGATCTCAGAGATCACCTAGTTCCAACCCCTGTCAGGAGCAAGGACACCTCCCACCAGACCAGGTTGCTCAAAGGCTCATCCATCCTGGCCCTGAACACTTCCAGGGATGGGGCATTCACAGCTTCTCTGTGCTGTGGCCTGTTCCAGAGTCTCACCACCCTCACAGTAAAGAATTTCCTCCAAACATCTTATGTAAATCTCCCCTTTGAGTTTAAAACCATTCCCCTTTGTTCTATAATTATGTGGCCTGGTAAAAAGTCCCTCTCCTGCTCTCCTGTAAGCCCCTTCAGGTACTGGAAGGCTTCTTAAGGTCTCCCCAGAGTCTTCTCTTCTCCAGGAAGAACAGCTCCAGCTTTCTCAGCCTGTCTTTGCAGGAGAGGTGCTCCACCCTTCTAGAGTATTTAAGGTTATAGCGGGGAAGAAAAATCCCCACAGCCCTGGGAGAGCACAGGAGTACCTCACACTGCACAGCAGTGGTCCCCTTGACCAGAGCTGCTCAGGAGCACAGTGAGTCCTGCAAGAAAGGCAGCAGCTGCCTTGGATGCCTCAGTGCACATGGGAAAAGTGCAAAACCCACTATGCAGTGGCCTTGTACACACAGCGTTTGGCCAGGGACGGGTTGGAAAGCAGAACCGCTGCCTGTGTTCAGCATCATGGCCATCCCAGGAAGCTGCCAAACCCACAGGTTGCCTCTGCCCCAGGCACAGCTCCCACTTGCTGCTGCTTTCTCAGGGCAGCAGCTGGCTCCAGGAAGGGCTCTCACAAAGGGCCCTTGTCCCCTTCAGGCCACCACAGCCCCTTATCTGTTACAGCAGAACGTTGCAAATATGGGGCCGTGGTGCAGTCTTTTCTCCGGATGAAATATTAGCTGGAGACTTTACTTTCCTGTGTATTGCAGTCACCACCACCATGTTTCCAGATGCAAAACTTCTGTATAAACCGTGCCTCCCTTTCCCCTCTCTGATGCAGCCCCCTGGAGAAATCTAAAGCCCTTGGACTTGTGCCGATTCTCTGACAATCTCACTTTTGCTTTACATGGACTGGCAGCAATACACTAGATGGTGTGATCAAGACCTGAAAATTATTGTCTTAAATCTAATGCTGTGGCCAGCATACACGTAGAATATTTAATGCCTTTAACAAAAATAAAAAGGTAAATTCTTCTCTGCAAAGTTAAAGCATGTGTGTCCTATTTGGCAATTGCAATTTCTCTAGCAGATCAGCTTTCATCCTTTAAAGCTCTTTAAAATAACACAGGAATACCCATTATAATATTGTAAATAGTATTGCTCAGCTCTCTTTTCAGCAGAGGAAATAAAGGAGCCTATCTTGTAGAAATGGCTCCTTATCACTGTATTTCCTTTGTGACTTTCCACACATTACACTCATCTTTAAACAGGAAAAAAGGTATTCAGTCTTGTAAAATCAATTAAGCTTTTAAGCAATGGAGTAATCTTCTACTTCCTTTACATGTCCTTTAAAAATTATCCAAGCTTTCCTAACTCAGCTAGCCAACCCCAATGTGAATCTTCATGCCAGATGAGAATAACTTAGCTGGCTGCTAAATGGATTCATGAAACAGAATTTTGTGAAGAAATTCTCCCCCTTATGCAACAAAATAACTTTCAGGCTAGTCAGTAGCACTCATAGATCCAATGTAGGGAATATCTCATTTATTCATTCCCTTGGCAAAATGAAAAGTCCCTGCAAACTTCAGCTTTATCAGTTAAAGTAAAAAAAAAATATCAAGAGGAGGAAATATGACTTATACCTGGTGGAAACAAACAAAAATCCCCTGATTTTTTCCAGGTTATTTATACAACACCCTTCTTCCTGTAAAAATCTTCTCAGTTAATTTAAAGGGTGAGCATACTTCTAACATAGCTGTCAGTTCCTCTTAGTCATCCTTGTTAAGAGGAGACTCAGTGTCAGGAGGTGTGCTTCATATTAGCTGACATACTTTCTATCTGAGTTTACATCCTGCACTAAACAGTGGAAATGATCTCAGCGATCTTCTATGTCTTTCCTCTCTCCCTCGATTTTATTATAAGGCAGGGTGGAATAAATTTGTAGCATCCTCCTCCCACCCTACTTCTAAGGTAGTAAGGTTGAATGTGTATCCGAGGAATGGGTGCTGACCCTGGCTGCAGAACCACGGAGAGAGGATGGGAATCCTGGGCTGCAGCTCATGGAAAGAAGGTGGCAGAGCAGGGTGCAGCCAGTGCCAGTCCTTCAGTCCTTCTGGTGGACTGCTTTGAAAAGGAGGAAGATGTCACCTGACAGCAGCAGGCAATCACACCTCGAGACAAGAAGGGGCCTCTCCAAGCCACAAGTCTGCCCATGCACTTCTTCCTCAGGGCTGTTTGCCAAAGGGCAAATCCAGCATGCAGCAAATGCACTGTCCCTACTGCAAGCTGCCCAAATACACTGGCACACACTCCTTCTTCCTTCCAAAGGACTTGGCACGGGTGGAGGTGCACACAGCAAGTTGCTCTTTCCCCCAGCATCAGAAGGGCTCTAATTTTCTAGGTAGCTAAAAAGGATTCCTGTAAATATTAGTGGTCTTGCCGTGTTTTACTTATGCACCACTTAAATTCTATTTAAATCTGCTGCTTGTTACTTTAGGCACAGAATCAGGCAGATAAGTCCATCAAGCAGATGCTACTGACATTTTCCATTTTGAGGGCTGGATGATAACAACAAGCAGAGGCGCCTATACTGCTGTGAGTAAACATTTTAAAAGCAGCTTCACAAATGCCACCATCTTTCAGCACCCAATAAACAGTTTAGGAGGCTGTTGTTGAAGCTGCCAAAAGGGGTTTTAAAACTGGAGTGTCTCACAGGAGTCAAGCACACAGCTTGCACTTGAAATGCCTGTCTCACCTTGCAGATGGATAAGAGAGGCAGACCACCACTGCCAGACACACAGGGCTTGGCACAAGAGCACTGGGGATGCAGGGACAAAAAGAGATGGTACACAACAAACACAAAGCATGACTGGAAGAACTGCCAGTTCTGGGTGTTGCAAAATGGGCTATTTAGCAGGCTTGCCTGATCAAACCAGGCAAGGCAGAGGCTCTACAGCCTGGATTCCCTCTCCCCTCTCCTTAAATTAGCAACCCTCTGCCCTGCTGACTGGCCTATGGAAATCAAGTACCACTTCAGTAGGCAAACTACAGTCTCCTGGAGCTCTCTTGGAAGCATAGGCAGCACAATGCTGTCTAATCAAGGGCAGAAACCTCCACCAGGTAGCAGGGCACTGGCAGGCTCCTCTGCTCATTTGAGGAATATCTTGGTTCCAAACTATCAGCTTCAGTGCATGGGAGAGTCCAGGATGTCCATGGGAAGCACAGAGAATGAAGGCCGCTTAGTCACAGGACTCCACCTAAAGAGCTGCATCCATCTCTGGGGTCCCCAGCAAAGGAAGGACATCGACGTCTTGGAGTGAGTCCAGAGGATGGCCATGATAATGATTAGAGGCATGAAATACCTCTCAAATGAGGAAGGGCTCAGAATCTCAAATGAGAATTGGGATTGCTCAGCCTGGAGAAGAGAAAGCTTCTGGGTGACCTTTAGGCCTCGTAGCACGTGAAGGGAGTTTCTACAAGAAAGATGGAGAAAGACATTTGGGAAGAGCATGTAGTTATAGGCCCAGGGGTAATGGATGCAAATTGGAAGAGAGTAGGTTTAGATTAGAAATCAGGAAGAAATTATTTACTGTGAGGGTGGTGAGGCACTGGAACATGTTTCCCAGAGAAGCTGTGGATGCTCCATCCCTGGAAGTGTTCCAGGACAGTTTGGATGGGTCTCTGAGCAACCTGGTCTAGTGGAAGATGTCCCTGCCCAGGGCAGATGAGTTGGAACTCAATGATTTTTAAGGTCACTTTCAACCCAAGCCTTCTATGCATCTATGAGTACTCCCTTGATTTAGCACTTGTGCATCAGTAGAGACCTGTTAGCATGAAAAGAACTGTCTCATTGTAAGATGATTAATTTTATTGATGTGTGGGCTGGAAGGAATGAATTGGTGCCAAGTGCTTTGAGACAAAACACTACCATGTGTTTCCAAAGGAAACTTGGGAAAATAAACTTTACAGAACAACAGGCAAGGTTAATATGAGTTGGGAGTTTGAAGCTGAACATAACATTTGATACTCTGTTATTTGAATTGAGGCAATACTTTGATTATCACATCGATCAGTTGATTAAAACTAGTCACTTGAAACCTGGTGTTATGTGCTGTGCAGGACATCAGAAGATACTGTCTAAGCCAAGAAGCATAAAAGGTTATTGCACCTTGAATCCTCATTCCAGGTTTATGCTGTGGTGGTGCCATTTATAAAGG
>NW_008237619.1:4770153-4793481 GCF_000691975.1 Corvus brachyrhynchos
GTCATTGGAGATTAACATTTTGGAAACTATGGACATGTAGAAGATATGGTATATGTTATAAGGAACAAGGCTGCGCTTGCAAGATTTCAAACTCAATTATGCAGACACAAGAGGTTTAGATAACTTTTCAGATTGTATCAAATGAACTTTTGGTTGCTTATCTGAACTGACCTCTGAAGGCATTCGGGATTATTCTTAATGTCATTGTTATTGCTGGAAATAACAGCAAGTTAAGAATTTAGTTTTAACTTTTGCATTTCTCAAGGATGGTTTGCCTGATTTTACTTCGTCAAGGCGAAGGACAGATTCCAAACTCTGCCCATTTTCATTGCTATTTCATTACATCTAGAAAACTGCAGTGAACAGTGTCTCTCCAGTGCAAAGAAATCACAATTTGAGACATAGAGCTACACTAGAACCTTTGTGATTTGAACTATGAAAGATTTTTCTTGCTTTTTCAAAGGAATATATTAAGAAAAATTCTTAAAACTTCTTCTACAAGACTTCATTTTCAGGGGCACAATACCCTGGTTCATGGTTTTGCTGGGTTTTATTCCTTACAGGTCAGAAACATCATATATCTCTGTGCTGTACAGGAAGAGCATCTTGTCAGTGCTGGAAAGCATTAAGTAGAGATTTTTTTGGTCTGCACACTCTACCTAACTTGGATATACAGCTGTAAGGCCACTCTTCATTTATTGAACTGTGCCTAGAGGTGAGGCTTTTTATGAGTGGAGAAAGAACAGTGGTCTCTGGATTTTGTCTCTCCCAGGCACTTCCCCTTCTCTGCACTTTAAGTCCTGCAGGACTGCAAGGTCACAGCAGGGCTGGGACAGCAGTGACACCAGTCACCTCTCAGTGGGAAGGGCCTCTGATGTGAGCTGCAATCTCAGAGCCTCAAGGAGAAATGGCAGTGCCAAAGAGGAGGACTTAGGCAATGAGAAATGGGCAGGGGGAGAAAGATCTTATGTAGAAAGAAATGGGAAAGCTATTAAGAAAGATAGGTGTGCAGGTGAGTCTTCCTAGAAAGTAAAGGCTTGGTGACAGTAAGGCTGGGGGATGCATCAGCACAGGCCACCTTCCTGTTCAACAGATGCTTTCTGATCAGGCTGCTGGGGGAAGGACCGGGTGTGCACATCTGTCAGGCACACATCCTCTTTTTCTGTTTTTTGAAATGTATAATCTCAGGACCAGAGCTGTGCTGCACTCAGGCACAGGACCTCAACATGGCACAGCCCTGCAATTTGCATAGAGCTTTGCATTCTTTCTGGAAACTTTCTTTCTGGAGAGTTCAAACCACACTTTACAGCTACTTCCTAATTGGTAAAAAAAAAAAAAAAACAAACAAAAAAACAATATCAGAAACTTGATCCTGAAGCTGCTCCTAGCATTGACAGAAACAGAGACTTACAGCCTTGGACTGTCCAGGATCACCCTTCGACAAGATTGAGTACAGCCCTTTCTAACTGTGGTGGCTGGACTCTTTGCTCTCCTGCCAAGTGGTAAAAACCTAACCCCTCAGTTGTTCTGGTTTTCCAAAAGAGAGGAGCAAATACTGACTGCCACTGAAATTGCACTTAAGAAAAAAAAACAAAAAAAAAAATCTCATTACCAAAGTAAGTTATGGAAAAAGTTATAAGACATGAAAAAGTAAATGACTGAATCCTACAGGTACTGTAAACTACAGACAGAGCAAGCATATGGACAGAGCATATGGCTGAATTTACCACATCAGTGTTAATATCCATTTTACAACAGTACAAGAGTTCTCCAACATTGGATTTTGAATAAGTAACCAAATTTCCCAAGGGTGACCTATATGTAATACACATACTAATATACATATATGTGGTGACCTTCCACAGGGTGTTAACTGACCACCAGCTTTATGGCCATTCATTTGGCTGTCTCAGCAATAGCAAACTACTCTGGGTTAGTTATTGTACTTGAAATATAATGTGGAAATGCAAATAAGCTCAGCCTTGGAAAGCTCTTGAGCACCTAAACCCTCCTATTCAACCACAAAAGCAATCTTTGGGCCTCCAGAAGCCAATGCACAGAGAAATCTACTTTAAATCCATGGGGGAAAAATACTTACACTTGAGCACATAAAAATTCAGAAATGCTTGTACTCTCAGCACTCTGCCATGTGCTAATGCCACCGTATTCATAGTGTTCACAGTTCACAGATCTAAGTGTCAGCAACTAAACATAAGGCTTACACGTGATGCTGCATTATTTACAGTAACCAGTGCTGCACAGAAAAATCATGGCCCACAGCTGCAATTATACCTGTCACTCTGGTTTGACTAAAAATGACATCTTGTTGCTACTACCTGTCAGACTTAAAAAAAAGTAAAACTTGTTTTTCTTAAGAGGAAGAGGAAAAAAATTAACCTCACAGCGGTTTAACAAGTTCTCACATGTTGGCTGCCGGTTTGCATGTGCCTGCACAGCCCATGCCAGCTGTTCCTCTTTCACAAGAGGCAGCTTCCCAGCACAGCATGGCAGGGTTGGGCTTGCAGTGCTCCAGACAGCACTGGAGACTGTGGGCAGGAGGCTGCTGAGGAAGGGGATGTCTACAGGCAGCTGTCAGTCCTGTTTCTGCATTACCAATACGGGCAAGGTTTGGGCTTGGTTAACATAAGTACGTTTAAGAATGTAAATTCCCTCCCTGACTTGTGACAGTAATGAGAAATTCCCATCAGTAGCTCAGGCTGAGAATCATTCATTTTGAATCAGCCAGTAAGTCATTGCCCAGACAGCTAAAATAAATCAGAATATCTATTTCCCAGAAATCCAAAGTAACTCTATTTGTTTTGATGGCAAAATACACACAATAGAATTAATTTCAATTAATATTTTTGACCTTCTCTCTGGCAAAGGCTCAGAAGTGGAAAGATATCAAGATTGTCATTTCCTTTGAGAGAAAAGAAATGAGTGCTGACACAAGCTGAAAGGGAGTGGCCCTTTTCAGTGGTTCCCAGTGACAGGACAAGGAGCAATGGCCATAAACTAAAACACAAGAAGTTTCACCTCAACATGAGGAGAAACTTTTTTACATTGAGGGTGGCAGAGCACTGGAACAGGCTGGCCAGGGAGCTCATGGAGTCTCCCTCTCTGGGGACAATTCAAAACTCACCTGAATGCATTCCTGTGTCACCTGCTCCAGGTGACCTTGCCTTGGAAGGGATCTTGGACTAGATGAGCTCCACAGGTCCCTTCCAAACAGACAATTCTGTGATTCTGATGGATGGCTCTCAACCCCACAGCTCAGACAGGTGCTTAGGATATCCTGATAGCAAGGAGAAGCTTCTCTTATTTGGTGAGACTCTGGCAGGTGCAAGGTCCATGTAGTCACAAAATAGTAGAAAATCCAGAATAACCTTATAAACCATCCTCCTTCCACTTTTTCCTGTCTTTGTGATTACAGTAGAGACAAGGTATCTTGAAGAGACTGCTCCTTTCTGTCTTTCACTGTTCCTGGATCATCCACAGAACATACCTCACTAAAACTGAGGGCCTGGCCATTACCAGGGAAACAAATGGCTGGAGATCACCAGGTGAACACAGTCCTGCTGCTCCTTCATTCTCTTGCCCCATCAGCCCTTTGTCTTCTCCCGTGTTTCCTATGGCATGTCCTCCTTGGGCTCTTAATTTAGCCTTGCTGGTGCTAATGAGAAGCAGCCTTGGGCTAGGTCAGCTGGCCATTTACAGTTACTGGCTGCAGCACCACATGTCTTTGTGTGGGACAAAGGCTGTGGATCTTTCCTTCCAGAAAGGAACACCTGATGGCAGATGGTGGAACCCATTGTTCTCAACCTCTGTAGAGTTGCAATGAAAATTCCATTTCCATCTCTTTGGGAAACCTTATAACCAAATATATTTTTTTCTGAAAGAAACCACTTTCACTGACTTTCCCAAATCCTGAGTGAGGGCATCTCTCTCAATGAGCAGCTTTATTTTTGGGGAAATCCACCTGAAGCCCAGAAGAACCAGCTGGAGCTTTGCATGAGGGCTCCCGTTGTGCAGGATAAACACAACAGCTATCTGACACCAAAGCTGGGATTTCAGGGCAGAAACTATAGGAAGATGCAGAGCACTCAGCTGGTTCTCAGACAGAAACCAGGAACTGTCAATACCTTGCAAGCTCTGGAACCTCCTCCTTGTGGGCTAGCTCACTCTGGGGTGGTGTCTCAGCTCGCCAGCCATCTGAACTACCTCAACCACAGGCTCCTCAGGTTTGCATGCCATACACTGCAGCTGCTGCTCCAAGCACTTTCAAACAGTACATAACCCACAAAAGCCCATCCAGAGCTGAAACAGCATGGAAATCTGCAAGTACCTGCTGACTTAAGAGACCTGCCAAAAGGAGGACTTCCAGGAAGCACCTTGATTTATGACAATAGCAGGTTCTGGAGCACTTACTGTTTTTAACAGTTTCCAATTAAGGCAGGTGTAACTGACAGTGAAACCTTAATGCAAAAATTTGAAGAATTTTGCCTGAAAGTGAACAAGGCATGGTTGAAAAAAAGCAGGTGCCAGAAGAGAGATAGAAGAGCTCAGAACTGTTCTGAGGTGGAACTCAGGGTTGCCAGCATGATGTGCACTCTCACTGGGCACTGGTCTCTGCGTGCGGGGCCCAGGTGCCCCAAACCATCCTGTTGGGCCACACTGTAGGACTTTGAGAGAGCAGAGGTGTTGGTGAAGGAGGGCTGCCTTGGGAAGGACTCCTGCCCAAAGCTTCCCTCAGCACACATCTGGCAGATGCTGATACAGGCCAGCAGGAAAGGTCAAGCTCAGGTCACAGGGACATCTTGACCTTGATGGCACCTGCTATGAGCAGCAGTGTGGGCTGCTGTCCTGGGACTGCTTCACACTGTGCTGCAGACCTTGTATCTCTATGCAAAGTGCTGTGTCAGGAAATGACAGATTTCATTCTCCTCAAATCTGGTCACTGGCTATTTTGGTAGCTGACATGGCCTAAATGACCAGATGACTCAAAACACACGAAGCTGTGTTTTAGAATTTGGAAAAACTTTCAAGATTTTCCTGTTCAGAAGGGCAATGTAATCCAGCTTGAGGCCAGCGAATGATACCCTGATGTTACAGAGGATTTCATACTACAAGCAAGGAGGGAAAAATATGCAAACTCAAAGGCAGACTCCACAATAAGCAGAAGAGGAATTTGCAGACAACTATAGTGAAAATCAACAGCCAAATCTATGTCCAGTACTCAGGAAGAAAAGTAAGATTAAGATATAAACCCAAACAAGTGAAGAGGTTCTGTCTGGTGGCAAAGCAAGTTTCTTTTGGATCGAACTAGTCAGAGATGTACTTGTTTTGGTGGAAACATTTACCTCTTGTTGTTAAGAGAAAGCATTAGAAGAAGAACCTGATACAAAAATAAAGATTAATCTATTTTATCTAGATATCATATTCCTAACGTAGTAACAGTTGTCAATGGGCTAAATTTATTAGATATTAATTTTTAGCAGTAAAAACAAAGATTAAGCAAGGAAACACTCATTATCAGCCACCTAGGTGTTTGGTAGAAAACAAGTGTCAAGCAACACAGAATACTGAGTCAGACTCATATCTGCATTTAATACTGCTGTGGAACAATAATGATGAAGGCAGCTTGTCACTTCTATATCTTCCATGAGAAGCAGACAGAAAACCTGCCTACACTGTTGAAAACAATGTCAGAATTACTGGGGGCATGCAGATGAATAGAGACAGGCAGAACAAAACTGATTAATGTGAGAGTCAGCACTCTGACCACACTGAATGAGGCAGTGTTTCTTGATAGTTGAAAACAAATATATATGAACAGCAAAAATATTACGAGATATTAGAGGAGGCTGCCCCACTCTATCAAACGTAAAGAACATCTTTTTCCCCCGAAGGTGGTTTTGTCTGTTTTTTTTTTCACCTAAAATATCTTGGACAGGTTAAACCATAGCAAATTTAGATAGCTGAGCCCTACAACATGATGATAGATTCAAATTCAGCAGGTATGAATTTGAGCAGTGAAATATAAGTTCAGATGCTCATATCCAGAACTAATCCGCTTATCTCTACCTGACCACAGGGACGGTGATACTCAGGAGGACTCAATAAACTACAGGCACTTCAGGGATTATTTGAGCATTGCTATTTATATGTATTTGAAGCAGAGTTTTAAGATATACTCAGGCTGAGGAACTGTTCTTATTTCTGACTTTACCTTTAAAAAGCCCTCCCTTTGAACAGACTGACCCTGTTTATTGTATTACACACAAATTCATATTGCACTGACACAATTGGTTATAAAACAGGCACTGTAAGAAACCAGTCTCTTTTGAGCTCCTTACCCCTGAACCACAGCTGAGCTGGACACTGACCTTAAAACCTGCATGCTAGTCCAGCAAGGAATGGGGTCATGCAACCCTTGACCCTGCTCCCCATCTTAGCACCCTCTTTCTAAGCTGCATGGGGGCCCATTGCACCCCCTTCCTCACAGCAGCCCCAAGCCCGAAGCTGTGCCTGCCCCTGCCAACACAGCTGATGTTTCTGCAGCTGCAGTTGAGTTCTGGGTGGAGAGTACAAAGAAAAGATAGCAAGGAATAATCTCAGTGATTATGTGAGATGGAGAAGGCATTCCCTCAAATAACCTCCTCTGCCTGCTGAAGTTATCAGAGCATGCCTTTCTAATGCTGGCTAATGCCAGGTTAAGTTCAGTAGGTTGCAGCTACATAGTTTGTTCGAGATTTGTCCTTAATTGAAAAGCAAGCCTGGGGAATGCAGCTACATGTAGTATCTGCTAGGAAAACACATCCATCTCGAAAGGCACTTTTCAAAGAGGCACATACAATCTTGTTAAAAGCAGGAACCCAAATGGCCATTTGCTCCATCATACACTAGCAGCAGGTATGGCAGGAAAGGGAACAGCTGCTTAGTTGCTTCTGTGATCTATTTTGTCTGGACGTTTGCATGCTTGGGAGTGTGCACTGGCCCTGTTGCAGGTCTTAGATGAATCACTCTGCTAATGGACTAGCAAGTGCATGGATAACATTATCAGTGATGCAGACCATGGTTTCTTTATTGTCTTAATACGCCTCCAAACCAATCTGGTAAATTACTTCCATTATAGGATTTAGATAGTATCCCATTACAGATCAAGATTTTGGTTTAAGTGTCATTTCTTTGAAAGACGTATTTGGTGTCAAGGTCTGCTTGGTGGTTTCAGAAGAAACTGAACAGAGCCCCAGACTTCCTTACTTATCCCACAAAATGTTCTCACTAACTTGCAATCCAAGGGCTGAACCACAAAAGCCAGGAGATTGACAAGAATAAAGTCCTCCATTAACAGAGGAGTGCTAGATGGACAGCTTTTCACCAAAATCTGCCCCTGGAGTCCTGTAGACATGCAAGTCTCCTGGTCATCTACTGAAAATTGTTTCTAGGCTGTGTTGGCTAACTCTAAAATTAAAGGCACCATCTACCATTAGACTCAGGCTAGAAAATTAATTCCATTTATAGCCTGCTATTAAAGAAACTGGTTTTTCAGTACCTTTCCAGCAGGTTTACTCCTTCAGATGCTTCAGTGATACTACAGAGCTCATCCGAACTGTCAAAGTAGAGACAGTCTATGCTGCATTTATTATTACATAGTTCTCTTCCTTGCTCTGAAAGCAGGTCTAAATAACATAATTTTCCACGTACTTGGAAAAAAAAATCCTGCTGCAAATCCAAGCCATTAAAATAATTCTATTTGTATTAGAAAGTAAAAAAGTTCTTTGTATTTTTTAAACAAAATTAAGACATTTGTGTCTAGTCTATGCTTTTTTTCCCGAGTTTCTATTAAACAGTTTTACTTTGTAGTAAATAAAAAGAGGCATTTCATTTTAGAAAAGTCCTGGCATATTAAAACTAAAGTGACATGGCATATTAGAGGGGCTTGCCAATATTAATGATCTTTACATGATAATTTACTCCATATTTAGTGTTCAGTGTTTGCAGAATTTAATACAGCTAAAGCATTGGTGCTATTTTAGTCAAACGATAAACTATGTGATCATTAAAAATATATGGAAATGTAAACATCTTGTCAGGGTTCAGTGTTTCAGAAAGGAGCTGTTAATCCTTGCAAACAGTTTCACTACAATAAGAAGCCAAATCAATTAATGCGTTTGTTTCCTTATGTATTTACTTGGTATTATGCTTCCATTTAGAGTAATTAATTTGGTTATACTTCAAATTTATATATATTTACATTTCTACATTATTATAAAGGAATGCGTCACTCTTATTTTGATTTGATAAGGAAAAAAAAGATTGGCAAAATCTGTTTAACTACTAAGCTGGGAGCTCAGATCAATCTCCATTCCACTTGAGGATTGAAAACACAAAGCTTCTGGCTCTACAGCAGCTTTGTCAGCCTTGGCAATTTGCATTATGTTACCCATGATAGCATGCACAAGGATCCATTGCCACGAATGCAATTTAAGAAGACACTTTCAGTTATTTTTACTCCTTTTCAGGGTTTTCAGGCAGCTGGAATGCCTTTTTTCCCCTTTGCTAATGAGATTACTTATTATTTGTATTTAACTGAATAAATAGACATCTTGAAAAGTAATAAACAAGTTGAGTTTCTAAGAGAAACTTCTCAGGGTTTTTCATGCAAAGAGGGAAAGCAAGAGGGATTTGTCTGGAACATGGAAGGTGAACTGCTTTGGAACAAGAGTCTCTGTTGAACAGAGGAGAAGGGAAAGCCAAGGTAGGTGCTCTGGGAGTGCTTTTCACAGCCATCTGCCTGTTCCTATCAGTGAAGCACTAACTTGGACCACTCCTAAGTGTGAGCTGGCCACTGAGGATCCGTGCTCTATGCACTTAATGAGAGCACCCCCACCACTTCCTGCACCACATCTTGCAGGAAGATGAAGACACTTGAGGGTGACTGCTGTACTGATTAGTATGCAGGGCTGGACACCATTTACCATTAGGCAAACACAGCTCCATCTTTATTGAGGCCAAGATTTTATCCACAGAGCATGAACATTTAGAAGAAGCCAGACACAAGGATTAACCAATACCCACTCGTCTCCCCACTCATCAAACACTGATGTGCATGCAAGACCCTTTAACTATTTCATCAGGCTACCCGAGGGTTTAATGTTGTGGAGTTTGCTCTCTACAAATCTGATTTCTGTTTCCTTACTGACTGGGTTCTGGCAACTCAGCCTGACCAGCAGCAGAAGCAAAATGTTCCAAATACCTCTGCTGTTCAGACAGTGAGTAATCCCAGAAAACAGACAATCCTTATCTGTTGCCTTTGGGCAGAAGAATACTGATAATGGTACACTCAGGAGTTTGCTCCAAGGCACAAGGAGCACTAGGTATTAACTTGCAACTTAGCCAGGGCCTGCAAAGCCAGCTAACATTTCACCATCACTGTGGAAGCTCTCTGATTGCAGATGAGTCATGTTCCTCAAAAGAACAGATTTTACCACCAGGAAGATGGGGAAATCTCGGTGCCTTTCTAAGAAATGACACAGATTCTGTTTTGATCCAAATGGAAAACTCAGAATTGGGATGGCTAGGTGAAAGTTTAAAACTGGAAACTGAAGATGAATCAAAACTAACTTTAAACTCCATACTGGGTTAGCTGCATGAAAAGGTGAAAGTCTGTCTTCTGCAAGTCAGGCTCAATGATCTAACTTATTCTTCTAACTTTAAAGTCTCTGAGACTGGGGTTGTGATGCCCCATTTTGCTGTCAAATGTTTGCCCTCAACACTATGCAAATTCAGCATGAAAATTTATTTCTGACAGTCATTTAATTTATCCCAGCCATTACCCCTGACTGCGTGACTGACATTTGTTGCCTGGTGTCTGGTGAGCAGTGCTGGGGCTGGGAGCCAGGAGACCTGGTGTCTGTAGCTGATGTTACTATCTTGGGTAAGTCACTTCATCTCTTCTATTGCATTCACTTAATCATGGTCATCATCTTCAACTGAGCTGATTGAAGGGGCTCTATTATTGCAGCTGTTACACCCAATACAACAATGCTTGAATTATTTTCAGAGAACACAGCAATAGAAGACTGAATTATTAGGTAGAATGTCTAACCTAAAGTATTTGGCAGCTAAAGTCACAGAGCTGAATGTCACACCACCCAGGTCTTTTTTCCACCCAGTCAGCAGTGTAGGTAAGCAAAACTTTTGCTGCCTATACAGAAAAAAATGTGCCTCACCCACGGTGCTGCAGAAATTGAGTGGAATGGGTGATTCATTCTGCAACTTCTTTGATCATTATAATTCTTTTCATGAGTCTTTACACAAAGTCTGTTGCTGATGCTTGTGGCTTGTAACTTCTATTGATTCCCTTTCTAAGTAGCAAAGTGTTCTCCTAGTTCTCCTAACTCAGTTACATTTCCCCCTGGAAACTGTTGGAAAACATGTGGCAAAGCTGAGGGAGGAAACCACAAATCTGGTTATTTGCACAAATTTACATCATGTAAATACCCTAGACCATCCTTTTTCCTCTTGATACCTCCAAATAGTGTCCAGTTTTACCTCTGATATTATTGAGAAAAATCAGGATGAATATCTAATAAGGATGAAGAAACTAATTTGGAAAAACATAAGAAGCATCCAATGCAATTCCTTTCACACAGAATCAAACTTTAGCCAGAGGTCTATTAGAAGTGTGACACGTTTAAATAGATGTTTTATTAGATGTCCTTCAGCTGTTAACACTAAAAGTCCCAGTAGGAACTACTGGCCATCTTGTGAGAATGCCTGTACCAAAGGCATCAGATAGTTTCCTAGCTCTTTTTTTACAGATCAAAGGTAGGAGCATCCTAACATTTGAAACTGAAATCATGTGGGGTTTCACGCATCTCTTGGGACTACTGCATTTATTTCACAGGGGCTGCAGAGAAAGAAAATACTCCAAGTCCTCTAAATCCTTGTGCTAATCCATTTCCATCCCTGGTGTAACAAAATGTTCAGACTTCCCCAAATGATCTAAATATTACAAGGACCATTTATTTTTTACTGAGCTCTAACCATGCCCTTGACACTTGGTGATACATGAAGACCTCTCTACTTAGAGGAGTCTCTGAGGCAGGAGCTGAGACCTGCTGGAAAATCATGGGCAGGAGGGGGCCAGCACCTCTCTGCTGCTGTTCCTGCATCCCCCTTAGCCTGGGTAGTGAATCCATTATTGAGCAAGTTGTCTCTAAAGTCTGTCCCACTGGTGTGAAGTTCCCTGCTCATAGCAGTTACTGTGGGGAGACACCAGGCTCTCCCCCTTCCCTGGCACCATGAGGCTGTCACCTCCCCTAGCTTTCATGAGTCCCAAAGAAAACACAGGATACAGTCTCTAAATTTCCCCTCAGTCCTCAAAAGTACCATGCATTTTTGGAGGACTTAGTGTTGCAGAGGTAGGTGTGTAAAGGCAGGTGTGCAGAGGTAGGTAGGTGTTCCACTGAAGAAGGTACCTCGAGTGTCAGCTCCTTTCCTGCATCTTAATGCTAAATTTAAAGGCGATGTTTGCCCTGCTGTAATTCTGTAGCGAGCATAACTTAATTATTTTGCCAATTATAATATCAGGGAGTATAACAACCATTGCTCAAATGGGTGTTGAATCAGCACGTTTTCCACTCCACAGTAAGCAACAGGAAAGAGAGAGGAAAATGTATTAACAGAGAAAAATCTAATAAACATAATGCTACCTACAGATATGTGCTATTTAATCTCATGAAAGGATTTTATGCTTCTGTTCACATGGCAATATCAGATATCATCTCACTGAAGGAAGCAGAGACTCCAATGTGCAAGTCCCACATCCGGAAAATAATGTTTTTATTTTAATCTCTGCATGTAAACAAGATGTCTTTCTTGATAATTCTTAAATGCTTGGAGAAAATAATACTAAGGTTTTAACACATTTTAGGTTAGATTCAAGTCGAAAATGCTGTCATTGACTTCAGTCTGAGCTATGCAGACAAGTGTGTGAGCTTCACTAGGACACACAATATCTTCTGTTTGTCTGTATAGACCTTCCGCACCTGGCACTAGAGCTTGGATGGGGAGTTACCAGCTATTGCCATACAGAGAGTGAGGATTTCTCTTCATGAATTCATTTAAAACACACCTGCCATACTTTCTACTGTCATGGAAAGTCCAAGGGTTGACAAATTCCCTCCCAAAATCTAATGTTTCAGTCCCAGGAAGTATGAACAATGAATTGGTCAGAAGCTGTGCTGGAAAAGGAGAAGGGGTAAAAAAAACCCCATACCAGCTCTCTACCCTTCAGCCTGGGGGGAGAAGGGAGGCAGAAAAGTGGAGGGCTACGACCTTTAGAAAATAAGCTAATTAAAAAATGCCAACAAAATTCAAAATAAGTAGTGCTTTAGTTCAAGAGGCAAACGTTTGTACCAAATCTGCAGACACACACTGCTCCCCAAGTGCTAAATGTCCTTTCATTATAATCAGTTGTTACAGCTACATGTGATATTGATTATGTTAATAATTGGGATAATATTTTGAAGCAGAAGTGTGAGATTTTCTAACAGTGATTAGTACATTGATTGTGATTGGCTATACAATTACAGAGCTATTAAGGTGGTATTTGATTGTTTAACCCAGCATAAGTTGGCAACTATTAGGACATCAGTGAGTCCAAGCTGGAACTTTCACACTTGTAAAGTGCAAAACATTTTCTAAATATAAAATTATCAACATTCATTTACTATTCAAGTAGAAGTTCTTCCATTCTTTTTACTGGAACTGAAGCCCACAGCACACATCCATGTCTAAATCTATTTATGATCAACATCCATATTTATGGGGATGTCCTCTAGCACCTGAATATGTATTGAAGGTGAATATTCATTATTATTATTATTCTTTGACACAGGAAAAGATACCCTAAGAGCCATATATCATGGAGTTCTTATCTAGACACTACTGAAGTAAATGGGAAGGGTCCTTTTATTCAGGGATTTAATGCAAATCCCAGACTGGGAACTTTGAAATGTTGAATTTTTCATTATTTTAGGCTATGTTCTTATTTTCACTTCAGAGATTCAAAATAAGAGCTGACTAGAGTGTTCATCAGAAATTTTTACTGCAGCTGGAAATACCCACTTGTACAAGGTAACATTAGATATAAAAGGCTATAAATTCTGATTTTTTTAGGAACTACACCTGGATTGTACGTGTGTCTTTCTCATGAAAAATGGCTGATGCAATAAAGATTTTGAGATATATCAGAATCAGGAATTTACTTGTATTTAGCACTGATAAACCAGTAGAACCTTATTTTTAGTGTTTACAAAAGGCAAGAAAAAGATCTGCTGTCACATTGCAAACACCACCTATTTCACATACCTGCAGCTAGCTCTGTTGGGGCAGGTAAAACCAGTTTTATCTTTTTTATACACAGACACATCAGGCATCCCTAAAAAGAAGAGGAAATCTTGATCAATCAGCCATATCTAACTATATTTTCAAAAGAATAAGTTCATAGTACTGTAACCCAGGGTGCCTCCTTATTATGAAATAAAAAATAGCTATGATAAATGATTCTCACCTTTTTTCAGAATATACTATTATGCTTCTCTTATGGTTGCTCCTTCTTCTTGGCCAAATTTAACATAGTGACAACTGTTTCATAGCCCAGACTCACAATGCAAACTTTTAACAACTGCTGTACAGGTTCCAACAGACAAATTTCAGGAAACTGGCAAACCTCTTTCTCTTTTGAGCCTGATTACATCTCGTGCCCTGAAGAGCACAAGGTCTCAGAAAACACAGATGTTGCAAGGGGGACAGACACCAGCAGCAATGAGGGAGAGAAAGTTGGCCAGGCTCAGCCAGGGAAGCCTGTTCTAGCAAAGCAGAACCACAATCCACACAATTTCTGGAAATCATCAAAAAACTGTCCCGATTTGGGAGCAATTCCTCCTTTTTGATGGTGTCTTCCTCTTCACCCTCAGCAGCACTTTGAATGGTGAATGGGATGAGAGAGTCTCTGGGGTATAGGAAAGGGCAAGGAGGTGACACTATCATGGGTCTCTGGCCTTTTGAAAATCACCAGGCTGACACCTGCCACCAAATGAGGACAAGGGAGGATGCTTATATAAAATTTTACACTTTTAACAACTTGTCCCCATGAACAGCACATAAGCCTGTCCTCTCTCATATCCTCTTTAAAAATGGCAGTTCTTTGTAGAGTTGAAAAATAAAGATCATGGGGAGCAGATATTTTATTTCAAAAACCAGTCCTATCTATGCAGCAAGAGACAGAGTGAGCCATCTGGTAGGGTTTCAACTGTTGCAAAACAAAAATACACCAGGAACACATTTCATAAATTAGTCAAAGTGTTCCTGGTCCCCAAACATAACAAAATAAGTGACATAAAGACATAAATGTGTATTTGCTGAAAAACTCAACAGTGAATTCAGCCTGAGGCCTCGGGGTTTTTTTTAAAGTGCCCATGCACTGAAAAACACGCAACTGTAACTTCATGACAAATATCCCCACTCCAAACAGCCCAAGCTGTTGCAGAAGATGGCAAAGAGAATAATATTTAAAACTTATTTTAGGAAGAATTACTTATGCTGTTATGAAGCAAGAAGAGTCCTCTCTGCTTGTGCAGCATTTTGTGATGACTCAAACATCATTGCTTTTTAAGCTGGTCTCAGCAGCCTTTCCCAGGAGATACTAATCAGTCCTTAGCTGTTCCACTGTATGCTGGTAGAAAACATAACCAAGACTAGATGAAAACAAACCTGCTCCACTGGCAGCTTGCACTCCTGTATGCTGCAAGGGCAGGAAACAGGCATCTCTTGCATCCACAGATTCTCTTTGCTCCAAATGAGAAATGTTTCTTTTTTAGAATTTTTGCATACACTAAAAATTTGTGATGAAGTTCAGTGTTAATACACGAGAACCAGTGGATATTTTATAGCACCTATTCTCTTCCTTTTGACAGGATCAACACCACTATAAATATTTGTTCTCTTTACATAAGAAAAGTACCCCAAAAAAGCAACAATTAAGCCCGTGTTAGACACAGTGGTAAAGTGAGGTTTTCCTAAGCTTCAGCACTCCTCTATGATTCTGCCTGGTGCTTTGCTGTGAAAAGCCATCAGAGGACTCCTTTTGTTTCCTTCTCCCAGTCACCACATCATCTTTGTTACGTCAAATACTCCTCAATGCACAGCAAGAGGCAATAGCATGAAAATTGCTTGCTTCAGAGAGATGCTCTGCTAAGAGCATCCTAAAATGTACCATGGCTTCAGGGTGGAGTAAGACAACCCAGTCCCTCTCAGAGGAGCCCTAGGCCTGTGTCGATGTGGCTGGCTCCAGTATCTGCTTTGGATGGTAAGCCCAGACACGGCCCATGCCAAGCCTGGCTGTCTGCACCCCGGCCTGGCCACAGGGGGCCTTGAGCTCCATCATAGCACGGTGTGATCATGTAGAAGCTACTGATGGCACCTCCGAAACAACCACCAGGCTGAAACAACAGTGTCCACTTTGTACAACTGGCTATTTGTTTAAGAACAAGAAAGAAATTATGCCTCAAGACTACAGAAGCATCACAGGCCAGTGGCCTGCACTGGAGGGCTGGACAATCCTCTCCCCACTGCTGATCCTCTTGGATGCTGCTAGGTCTTCCCTGCTCCATCACCCCTGCTCCTGGCCAGGTGCTCGCGTGCACCAGCTGCTTTCCCTTCTCTGAAGATTCCATCAGATCGGCCACAGCAGAATTTTTGTTAAAATTACACCAGATCCAGGTAAGTTGTCTAGTTTGGTTATACACAGACGTCAGTAGGAGCAAGACCCATGACCATGCATGGGAGAGGTAACTGCTGGGTGCTGGGGATTTAAAGTATAGAAGAGAAGAAAATATGGAAAGCCACTCTCACCCACCTATGATTTCCTTATCTCTCTTCTCTGCTGTTTTGTAAACCACAAAAAAGCACATCCTGCAGGAAGCAATGAGAGAGGGAGGTTTGGAGAGCATTTGTACTGTAGAACCACGGTGTACCAACCAGCCAGGAGACTGCACAAACTTTGTGCTCAAATAGCACAATTTGTTTTTTTCTGACCACATGTAAAAGCTGTTTCATGTTCCTAAAATTTCTAGCAGTAAGCTTCCTGGTGTAAACTCACTCACACTAAAGTCACTGGTCATACAGCCTGCTTCTGCTGGGGGTTAAAGCCATACTGCAAAGTGGGAAAACGTAACAGAAGTCAGACAAAGTGCATGATGACTTACTAATAAAATGATAGAGGCATGAGAAACTCATAAGCATGGTAACCAATTTACTCCATATGGCTCAAACACTGTTAATATTTGGGATTATACCTCACAAAAATGTATGCAAGTCATATCAAGAATTTTCCACCCAGACCACTTCTTAGTAAACAAAGATTTTCAAAAGCATTTTCTGCTGGGCTAAGCTGCACTTCCATCCAAACCACTAGCACTCCAGTTTAACTGTGATGGGAGCCAAATCCCACCCATCAATAAATCAAAGCTTTATTTACTAAATGCAGGGTGCTAACACTGATATCTTTGCAGCCACATGAAATCATGGCTCCTGTGGCATGATTGAATAAACTCAGAACTTTCCAAACTATACAGAGCCTCAAATAAGAGACAGTTCAACACAAATTATCTCCTCATATGAATGAGTTCTCATCAAATCCTGGTTACAAATACTTAGGTAAGGGTATCAGCTTGACACTAGTGCATTGGAGAACCAAAGATAAAGAAATCAGAGAAATCAAACACCAGAGAGGGAAGGAAAAAAAAAAAAGAGAACAATAAACTCTGGGCATGCTTTGCATTCTTTTTCAAATCAGAAGCATTTGTTGTTCCTGCAGCAGCAGGTTCATTAGCTTGGACTGCAAGCCTTCTTTGCCATGGTAAGACAGGACTATCAGAGTTAAGGAGGAAAGATAACACATAAAAATGGAATTCACCAAGTAAACAAACAAACCCATACGAGGACTAAACTTATTTCAGTCCAGAGGACCCTACTAACAAGGTTCATCTTATCTCTACAGTCTTAATAAAAGCACAAAAAGACAACTTATCCTTTATCAGTAGACACTGAAATCACTCAAAATAAACAGTGGTTTGGTTGGAGATAGAGCTATTGTGGATCATAATTACATACAAAGAAAATGGATATGTCTACCGTGAAAGCTTTCTACACTGAGCTAAAATGCAATAGTGAGGATAATTACTTTGTTCCTCAAGTCTTTTCCACAAAGACAAAAATCTTGCTAAGCTGGAATTTGATTCTGCAATTTTTTGTGTCTTTTAAGATAACTCATTTTCTCCTGCTACCCGCCACCAACCAATATGTCTCAGAATTTTTAAACAAATTATTTAGGAGGACATTGCCATTAAGAAATAAACCATTTTCTTTTCCTTTCTTCTTTTCTTCTCCCATCTCCCCTTTTCACTACTACTCATACTACAAGTAACACTAAAGACAGAATCATGGAATAGTATGGGTTGAAGAAAACTTTAAAGTCTATGTAGTTCACACCCCTTGCAATGAGCAAGGACTTTTTCAATTTGATCCAGGTACTCAGCTCCCCCCTCCAACCTGACCTTGAATGTTTTTAGGGATGGGGCATCTGCCACCTCTCTGGGCAACCTGTTCCAGTGTTTCACCACCCTCATCATAAAAAAAATTATTTTTCATATCTGGTAGTAATCTACCCTCTTTTAGTTAAAAACCATTGCCCTATAGTAATAGGCCTTGCTAAAAAGTTTAAGTTTTGAAAGACTGCAATGATGTCTCCCTGGATCTTTCTCTTCTCCAGGCTGAACTACCCCAACTCTGTGAGGCTTTTCACATAGGAGAGGTGTTCCACCCCTCTGGTCATTTTTGTGTGCCTCCTCTGGACCTGTTCCAACAGGTCTTTCTTGTACTGGGCTCTAACTGGAAAAATAATAAGGGGGAAAACTGAAAAATCACCTTAGGTGAGAAAGGGAGGAGGCTGGTGCGTGCCTCCTCTTATGTTTACTTTTGACAAAATCCTGTCCAATCCTGTCCAAAATCCTGTCCTGCCCTCCAATTGCAGAGGGTTTTTTTTTTTGCCATGAATGTATTAATGTGATTGAAGTTGAATACAGTAATAATAACAGTAACAGTCTTTTCCATTGCTCCGCATCCTGAAATCACTTAGTTACTTCCTCTGTTTGACATAGGAAGCTCTGCTGCCGCAGCGAGGAAAAGAAATTTTTCTTTAATCTTATGGTTAACAAGGGTTGACATTGAATGGTGCACATGGGAGCAGCTGAGGTCAGGGACCCAAGGCATCTTTAGAGAGGCATCTGGCACAGACACTGCCCACCAGCTCTTCACTCACAGTAAGTTACGTAGTACACAATTAGAGGCATTTCCCAACACCCATTACTTGGACACTACAGACCAACGACTTGGAAAACTTTACCTCCAAGACAAAACACATCCAGGAACCTTCTGGTGATTTGTCGATGTGCTTTATTTCCAATTTGGAAAATTAAAATATGACTTGGTACACAATACTGCAAAGGACCTTTCCAGGCGTAAACCATACAACAACAAAGGCAAAAGGGTTTTGTAGCTGGATCTCACTATTTTAGCCAAATATCCCAAGGAAGCAAGACCCACATGATTACAAGAAGGGCTGTATATGTATATATATACATGCCTGAGCATTCACAAACCTATGTGCATCTATTCCTTTCGTTCCTTCCCTTTAAATCGTCCCTGTAATCTTTGAGACTTAATTTCTAACATATTTTGTGGAGGAATGAAGTTCATGGAGGTACTGATCCTGAAACCCTTAGAGATACTGATCCCTTAAAATGAAACGAAAAAAGGTTTTGGGTAATGAAAAAAATCTTATAGAACCTCTACCGAAGGAAAGGTGGTAGTGTGATGTCAGTGCATATTAAGTGCAGAACCACAAAATCATCAGGGTTTGAAGAGACCATCAAGACCATCAAGTCCAGCTGTCAACCCAGCCATTAACACCCCTAAACCATATCCCCAAGTGCCACATCCAGACACCTCTCAAACACTTTCAGAGACAGTGACTCTACCACCTCCCTGGAGAACTTATTTCAATGCCTAACCACACTTTCAGTGAAAAAATATTTTCTAATGTCTAATCTAAACCTCCCCTGGTGCAATTTAAGGCCATTTCCCCTTGTCCTTTTACTTAATACATGGAAAAAAAATCCAACCCCCACCTTGCTATGCTTTCCTTTCAAGCAGATGTAGAGCATGATAATGGTCCCCCCCAAGCCTCCTCTTCTCCAGGCTAAACAACCCCAGCTCTCTCAGCTGCTCCTCAGAGCACTTGTGCTCCAGACTCTTCACCACCTCTGTTTCTCCTCTCTGGACATGCTCCAGCTCCCCAATGTCCTTTTCGGAGTGGCCCTAAGCTGAACACAGTACTTTGAGGCACGTCTCCCCAGAGCTGAGTACAGCAGGATAATCACTTCTGTGATCCTGCTGGCCACACCGTTCTTGATACAGGCCAAGATGCCGTTGGCCACCTGGGGACACTCTGGCCCATATCCAGCTGGCTGTTGACAGCACCCCCAAGTCCCTTTCTGCCCAGCAGCTCTCAAGCCACTCTTCCCCCAGCCTGTAGTGCTGCATGTGATTGCTGCAGCCCAGGTGCAGGACCTGGTACTTCACCTGCTTGAATCTCATGCAGATGCCCACAGCCTGATGGTCCAGTGTGCCAAGATTGCTCTGCAATGCCTTCCTATCCTCAAGCAGATCAACACCTCCATCTAACCTGGTGTCATCTGTGAACTTACTAAGGATTCACTCTCCCCTCATCCAAATCTCACTTCAGATGTTAAACAGTTCTGGTCCCAGTACTAGCCCTGCGGAATACCGCTAGTGGCCAGTTGCTAACTGGATTTAGTTCCATTCAACACCAGAGGCCTGTCTACCCAGCCAGTTCTGCACCCAGCAAAGACTGCACCTGTCCAAGCCATAAGCAGCCAGTTTGTCCACCCAATCTACACAGGATATCCTTCTTGAGGCAAAAATTTGAAGAAAAACAAGCCCCCACTGTTTGTGCAGCTGCCTTTTTTTTCTTCTAACTGCTTGTAGCCCTGATGAATGGCCACTCTTTAATTTTGGTGAACGTGCACCCACTGATGTATAAAATTGACCTCAACAGCACTAAGTACTTGAGTGGTGTGAATAAAATAACACAGCCTAGGATGCAGGTTAGTAGACTGAACAGTTCCCATGAACATGTTACCTGTTCAACAGCTGGCTAAAAACTGTCAGTTTACATGTTACTGGTGCAGGAACAGTTTGCTCCACTGCTGCAGTGGATTTTGAAACAACAGTCTTGTCATGAGCCACAAATGGCAGCAGAATGTGGATTGACTTCTTTTAAAAGTGTTTTTGAAACAGGAGGCCAGGCTTTGTTTAGATACAGAACTACCTTTCCTACCCCACCACTCTACTGGAACGCCACTGGACCACATTCCCACAGAGGGATGGTAATAATTGCACACCTCTGGCACGCCTGGCTATGTTGCCTGGTTGTAGGCACCCTTTTTTCCCTGTGCAGAGCATGTGGAGCAGAAAAGGTGGCTCATATGCTTGGTACTGATTCTCCCCTTCACTTTGTAGACTGTAGAGCTAAACAAGCCACGGAATTAAGTCTGCAACTAATGACTGTCAGCCTGGGAGAAAAGGGGAATTGGAAAGCAATTCACGCTTGAGGACACAGACATAAATTACTCAAATTACTCCAGGTAAGCCACACACAGCATGTCAGCAGCTCTACAGGATCTCCCTTCATGTGTTTTCTACCCTGCCACAGCCTGTGGCAAAGGTTCATTTATCCCTTTGTCCCTGCAACTTTGTGAAGCACAAATATCTCCAAGGACTGTCTCCCTGGAATGATGCCACTTAAGCAACATCTGTAGCCCTGGAAGAAATCTTACCATGTGTATTTCCTTTTTTCCTTAAAGCTGGATCTATTATGGGCTTTTATACAGCATCTACTTTCCTTGCACTCACAAAATACAGGCTTTTACTGTCAGGAACTAATGCATTAGCAGGGAATAAGAGTAATTTCAGCTCTATATGTTTCTCTATTTACATCCATTTCTTTAGAAAGAATACAACATTCTCATTTGAAAGCAAAAAGATAAAGGGTTTTCAGGGAATGAGTGTTTCAAGTATTTCATTTCACCATTACTACAGAAGCCTCCCACGATTCTAAGGACAGATGTGCAATACCCTGGTTAACCTGTTTCAAATGTTTCCTTATTGAGCTGATACAGCATGATCATGAAAACAGGAGCTTCTGGCCCATTTTACAGACAAATAAACAAAGACAAAGAAAACAGGAGGTAGAACTTTGAGTTCAGGTTTAGACCTCAATGCTTGCAAACAGCAGTGAAATGTGCTTTTCTGAAATAACGCACAGTACTAAAAAGTGGCGCTTAGTTACAGATGTGTTGTCCAAGTCCCACATATTTGTGACTGTTGTATATTATGTTATAATTAAACAACACAGCTTCAGGGGAATCAACTGTTGAATGGTTTTTGTGCCTAAAGAATACCTACAGAGAAAGAAGCCTTGAAAGCTTTGCTCTTCATATCAGAACCACAAGAAACTCAGTGTTTAACACATATTTTATAGTTTTAAACCACTGCTTCACACTTGTCATGTAAAACAAATTATTCCACTTTTTAGTGCTGCAGTTGACCTAAGAATCTGTTCTAGAAAACACATTTAAGCAGCTAATATGCAGTTACACTGAGAATCACTGGGAGCTGGCCAAACTTCTTCCAGTTTTTCCTTCCTACTTTTTTGTTGGGTTTTTTTTTGTGTTGTTGTTGTTAGCGTGTTTGTGGTTTTTTGGTTTTGTTTGTTTGTTTATTTTTGTGGATTTGGTTTGGGTTTTGTGTGCGGTTTTTTGCTTGTTTTAGTTTTGGTTTTCTTTTTGTTGGGGTTTTTGTTTTTGTTGGGGTTTTTGTTTTTGTTGGGTTTTTTGGTTTTGTTTTTGTTGGGTTTTTTTTGTTGTTGTTTGGTTTGGATTTTTATTTTTTGTTTAGGAAAGATGCAAGAGGGTTTTGGGTTTGGGGTTTTTTTTAGGAGCTTGGACAAGGTATTTTTTACACAAAGAATCTGTTTTCATCAAAATTCTCTGTCCTGTTAGAAACCTGGCCTTACTTGCAAGCATTGCAAACAGTTCCCCAGCTCAGGGACTATAGGTAGTGAGGCAGTCTCTGGCATGATGGAGTCCTGATGTCAGCTGGATGACACTTTAATAGAAACAGTAACAAACAGCACAGTGAAATCTCAGCCCATTTCTAAGTCTTTATTGCCTTTTTCTTCTCATTCCATTCATTTTATCCAGACTATGTAACTGACTTTGGTCTTAAATGATGAGGGCCTTTCAGAGGATTTTCGCTAAGCTTTCCCTTGCTGCTGGATTAACAGGACACTCAGATGCATTTTTTTTTTCTTGTAACACTAAATAATCCTGTCACTTTTAATTCAAGCTGACCTACTGTAATAGCATTAGTACAAAAACAGTTTGGTGTGAGTGAACACTTTACATTGTCCTTGACAGACATTTCATTGTAAGTACAATGCAACATTCACCACTACAGAAACAAACAAATCACAATCTTTAGGTACCAAGGCTACTTCGTGTAACAGAAGGAACCTTCAGAAGGGCAAGAGGGTTTCATGAACTGGAAGTAACACTGTAGAAAGGGCATTAGCAGAGTGAGGAAAGTTTAATGGAAAATATGGCAGCTCAGGATTAAAGGGCAGGCAAAGGTGAAACTATTTTAATGCAAGCTACTGCTTTCTATTCAGCAGATTTTGACTAGGCAAGCCTGAACTCTTTGCAAATACCTGTTGTTCCCTGTGCAGAAAAAATTATTAACTTCACTTTCCAATAATATTTCCCCACACACAAATACATGTTTTTTTTCTTTATTCCTGAAGTAAATTGCCTCTGGACTGCTGCTTCTTTTCAGCTGCATCTGAGGTTATTGCCAATCCCCTTTTTACTCTGAGAAAATTGCAATGATTCCAAAGTGAGTGATGCCCCCACAGAAGACATTAAGTGACTAATTAGTAATTAAGATTAAAGGAATATAAGCTAACCAGGAAAGAAAATTTATGAGTAGGGCTCTCACTAAATGGAAAATCTTAAAGCAGATATTCCCCCGCGCTTCATTGTACATTTTGTGTAGTCATTCACGAATCCTCACTTCCACTCCTCTGCTGGCCAGTTCCTCTCTATTGACTGTCAATGC
>NW_008237619.1:4793505-4810743 GCF_000691975.1 Corvus brachyrhynchos
TTCCTTCCAAAATAAACCCTTCTCTTCATAATGTGAAGTTAGATAGGAGCGCTGGATGTGTTTCATCCTCTACAGACTGTTCTTATCCTTTCTGCTTGCTAGAAAAAAAGTTTCACCAGGGAATATTTGACACTACACTACTTAACTGCCAGCTGTTACTGCAGCTCTTTAGTGGGCCCATGACTGAACCCATTTTTCACTCCCAACACAATTTCCCAGGCCGAGCCACCCGAGGAGAGGTGTGAGGCTGTGCCTGTGACTGCCTGCTGCTCCCTTCTCCCACGGGGAGGGAGAAGACTCCAGTCGCCAGGGATGTCAATCAAGTGTTAAATTTGCAATAGCAAAGCATTCTTTTAAGCCAGACATCTATTTAAAAACGCTTACTCCTAGCTCAGAATTGTAGACAAACCTGTCCATAATCAGATAACATGAAAAAGATGGTGACAGATGGCTGGTGACGTGTGTACCTGCCCCCTTCCCCCATCCTTGGCCAATTCCTTTGGTCTGCAAGTGTCTGTGCGAGGCAGCCTCCACAGACTTTGCACTCCAGGCAGGCTGTGCGTGTGTCAGGAGTGAGTGCAGCCTGCTGGATGAAGCACAAAAGCCATTATCAGAAGTTTGGGTGCTGTTCTTGGCCACGTGGATCACTCACATGTGTTGAACAACTTGACAGGTGGCAGTTGCATAACTTTGGGGACAAGTTTTGGTAACACTACTGAAAATCTATGTTTCAACTTCTTTTCTGGATTGCTGAATAAAGAAGGTTCTGCAATGGAATTACCTTTGGCAGCATTGTCCTAACTACACTAAAATTACCAAAATAAATAAAAATCTGCAAATCTTTCCTCACTTTCAAAAACCAGAAAACATATTGCTGTTTATAAGGTGTTCTCAAGGAACCATAACTCTTGCTGGTACACAAGAATAAAGCCTGATGCTTACAAGCTGTGACTGTCAGGGAGTCCATCTGATTTATTCAAGTAGCCATGTCGGACCAGCACTGCGTCTGAGATGGTCAGGTTGTTAATTGACAATAAATAGAAACACATTATTTAACACACTTTTGATTAATGCAAGCCCAGATAAATCTGAGATGGCAGATTTATTAGCACCCAATATTATGCTGTGACCAAAGAATGATTAGCCAGGACCCTAGACAGGCTGAAGACATATGATCTGATATGGCAGCCTTTTTCTACATCTAATCAATAGATGATTTTAGGTATATATGTATTTATTAAGTGCTTGTGTAAATTTTTAGACTGATAGCCCTGAAATATGAAACTTTATCTTCAAAACTGGGGGCAGACTGAGTCTTTTTTATAATGCCGTACTACACCTTAAACTTTAAGGCTCGTGGGCTTATTAATAAGAGCAGGACAGGAGAGTGACTTGGTGCTTATTCACCAAGGAGACAGCTCCAAAGTCTGCTGAGATATTCCTTTGCAATATAGAAGGTATGACAATATCTGGGACGTGTTTTACATATTTGATGTGTTTACGCTGAGTACAGAAATTGTCATTTTACAATATCAGATACAAACTTCTCATGCTGCACTCCTGTATTTCCTTTATATTGTAATTCATCCAGAAGAATTAGGTATCCCTATTAGGATATTCTAGTGAAAACACTATGGAGAAAAAGCACAAAGCAAGTTCTCCAAAGACAGAGAACTTGAAAAACTTCTTCCCCCTACACTCCTGCCTTGTTTCCTTGCATAGGAAATCAGCATACCACATATTTCAAATTGGTATAAGCTTTTCACATTTGGCCAATAGCCTGACCCAGAAAAGTGTAAATTAGCTGATAAACTATTCAGAGTATACTGAGGAAAGGGAAATTTGACTGTCTGCAGAAATGGAGAGCAAAGGAAAGGCAAGACTAAAAAGAAGCTGACAAAAGAGCCTTGAAATTTCCAGTGAGCATCTAAATTTTGTGAGCCATCCTCAAACCTAAGAAGTATGTGTTGCACAGCCATAAGTAACAGGACTGCTGCTGAGTTCTCAACAGAGCTGTAATAGAAAGTGAAACGTAGCAGGGACAGAGGGCACAATGGATATTTTCTTTTATTATTTCCTGCTTTCTCAGATTCTTATTAGGAAATTAATAAACACATATGGTTTGCAGAACAAATTTGGGCACTAGGAGCTTCCTGGAATACTTTTTTTTACTACTAATGGTAATTATGCCTACAGGTGAAGTAACAGCTGAGTGACTCAAGGCACCCTGCTGTTTAATTAAATCAAAGGAGTTGTTAATCCTTAACAAGACCTATAGACAAAGGACAAAGATCATTTCCCCTATGACTGGGTGATGAAGAATACAAGTACTTTATTTCCTGACACCAAATATATACTAAAAGTTTATGAGGAGAGAAATAGGAAAGAAGAGAAAATCAATAAGGACATTTGAAGGCATGTTGATTTTTTTTTTCCTGAAATTTTGTGTCATGTTCTTAAATCACTGCCATAATCTAGAGGGCTCATAGATGCTACAAATTAGTCAAGACACTTGCACACAGTAGAATACATAATACACATCAGGATGAGTCAAAACTCCATCTACTAACACTAAATCCTAGGAAGATGGGTTGAGAGTTTTTTATTTCTGCTGTTCCAAAACCTGAAGCTTGCAGAATAAACTCTTGCAGAGCTTGAGAAACAGAAGCAGCAGGAAAGATTCCCTCATCTTTGCTGTATTCTGTCTTCACTGATGTGACAAGTACTGGAAATTTGGGACTAGACAATAATTTAAGAGGTTAGACCAAACGTGGAATTTAATAAAGGCCTGGTAGATTTCAAGCCCCTCTTGAGCACTGATGCTCCTGAAGATAATAGTGTGGAAACCCTGGCTTATTGATAAGACAACACAGCATTATGACTGGATTCTTCAATTCATGAAAATATTGAGAGTTAATGCACCAGCTCCACTGTCAGAACAAGAGTTGCAATCCCTCCTGCCCATAACATTCTCTTCACTGTTGAATTTCCACAGCTCTCAGCTTAAGGCTAACAAAGAAAATAAAAGCAATGAGACATACAAAACCAGTCTTCAGCCTGTCTTTTGCAGTGAGCAGCAAATCTCAGTATCCTCACATGCCGCAGAAATCTGAGATGACTCATACCTCTCTTGGCTATAGGGGAGCCTGGGGTACTCCCTGCTTTCTGGCAGCATGGGCCATCTCCCAGTTGGCATAACTCCTAACATGGGCTGTTTTAGCTATGGGGGAGAGGTTACACCGGCTATGTGTAGCCTGCAAAATAAGCCATCTGCCTCTGTGCTTGACTGCTCAACAGCTCAGGTGCCACAGGGCTCTATTTCCCTCACCAGAGAAACCTGAGCTCACCAGGGCTCCTTCCCCAACTCCATCCATGTCCTTGGGCAAGGCATGACACAAAGGGAAAGGCTATGATGTGCCTACAGTCACACAGCAGGTGAGTGGCAAACACAAGAGATCCCAAGGGATCCTTCTTTCAGAGTCCAGTCCAACCCAGAAAGTCAAAGAATTAACATGTGTGGCAAATTTCACTTTGAGAGCCTATCTGTAGAAATTTCTGTTATAATAAAAGCTAATTAAGGTCAAACATACCACACCCTGTGTAGGAAGACTTGTTAAGTCGTTCAGTCTCTGGACGAGCAGGATTGGTTTCCACAGGCCTCTGGCCAGTATTTTGCTTTTGACTTTCACAAGTCACAAGCACTAGGGGTTTTTAGTAGCTCCTTTGCAAGATATTTTAGTCGTCCTTTTGAAAACTCGAACCTGACTTTTGGCTTAAATGTACCTCCACTTAAGTTTTACATCCCCATGCCTCTTAATCATGCTTGGATACGTCAAGCTACCCTTCTTTCATTCCTGGATGTTTCTACACCCCAGTTATTCTTAGTCTGTTTAACATCATTTCTCCTTAGTCATTACCTAGAAATACACTGGATAATTAAATCATGACAATATTTTGTGTGAGTTCTTTCATGTTACTCCCAGGATTTTCTGTTTCCTTCTGAACTCCCTCCAATTTTTTCCTCTTAAAAGACCCAAATGGATTCAGCAGGCAAGCACACTCAATGTACAATATGCTACTGATTTATCACATTTTCCTTTCTATACCCCTCCTATTTTTACATCCTTCTGAAAATCAGATCCTTTTTTGATATTTCAGTGAAATAACCAGTTGTGTTTAGCATCCAGTCCAATCCTTTTCACAGAAAACATAGCTGAGCTCCCAAGAGATGTAAAGGAAAGTGCCCCTGCATTTACATGCCCAGTGACAAAACTGAGCTCTTTTGAAAAATCCATGCCACCACAGCAGTATTTGAAACAATCTGAGACCTGCCACCCTCACTTTGAGAACAAAGATGGGAGATGATCTTTAAGTACCATCAGTAACCCATGAGTAAAGCCTGGAGCACAAAGGAAATTTGGATATATCACTCTTTCAACTCTAGATGAGAATAAAACTGAACGTGATGGCCAGGATGGGCCTGGAGCTTTAGGAGCCTCCTCTCTTCTCCCTTCCCACGCAGTGAGAGCTCCCCTACCTGGGCCTCCCCCTGGGGTGGAGGGCTGCTCCCATCTCCTCCCAGAGAGGGAAAAGGGGGTATTTCAACTGGGGCACATCATTCCCTCCAGGCACAAAGTAAAACTTTGATGCCACAGAGGCTAAATGCACTGGGGAAAATGGTGTGTGCTGCATTTCTGCAGAGAGAAAATGTGTACTTTGGGAAAAGTGTTCAGCCAGCATTTATAAGCAAGCTGTTCCACATAAGGTGGGGGTTCCCTACTTCACCTTCTAACTTCTGCTAGATGAGTGACCCTTGGAAAAGACTAAATGAGGAGAAAATAACTTTCATGGCATGCTCCCCACTTATGCCTTGCTTGTGGGGACAGACCAACTGTCCCAAGCAAGCCCTCAACCATGGCAGCAAGTGCCAGAAGTCACAGGATCACTGTCAGGAGATGTGGCAGGGGGACAAGTGACGGGGACCCACATATTGCCACCAGCCTTGGGCCCCAGGGACAGCCTGAGAGGAATCCTTCCTTAACCCTGGCCTGAGACAGGACAACAGTCCTATGAAACTCTCCAGAGTGTCACCACACACATAAAGGACACAGGTTTTTACTCTCTCGACCACCTTCAGGACAGGTCTGCCTGGGTCAGGTGCCTGCTGCTGCAGCAGCTGCATTTCAGCAGTGCCCAAAAGAAAGCTTTCTCTAAGTGCTTGCTGTGGCTCGAGTCTGCCTGTCCTTTTCCATGGTCCTTCTGAAATGCTGGTATTTTCCAAAGGAAAAGAAAACATCCTGTGCTAAGTGGAATTTTCCATGGTTACAATTTGCCCAGAGGTGATTTGTCCCTCCAAGGAAACTTTCAGCATTATGTAATATTTTTTTTATTCTGTTGTTTGTATCTACAGAGGCAGGCAGATAAATGAAGAGACAAATAAATGAAAGAATAGCCTGAGATTTTTATCAGTGCAAGGATGACTCAATGATCAAGACAAGTGCTCTGGAAAGTTTTAGACTTTTGTTCATTGAAGATTGCTGAAATTCCAGAATAACCAGGGGGTCATCCTTCAATCTTTCTCACAGACAAAAATGTAATTTAAGAGAGGGGTGTGACTAGAAATACCTAAAGGAATGCCATGTTTAATTTTGACATCCTGTTAAACTGCGCTTTCATAAGAACTAAACATTCAAGTAACCATTCAAGGATGTTTTTTGTCAACATTTAGAAAAGTGCACAAATATTATTAGTTTAAAAAATTTGAATCCCACTGTTCATGTTTAAATATACTATTTAGCTGTAACCACTGTTATGTAGATTGCCACTTTTCTGAACTTTTGAATTCCTAAGAAGCATGTAACTTTTTAAAAAGTGGGTTGATTCATTCTAGGAGCAGTTCTAAACCCACTTTTCTTACTATTCTGTAATATAAATATTGGGGATCAAGTATATTTTGGTGTTATTGCAAAATTCTTGCACACAGAAGCTGTTAAACTTTAAACAATATGGTTACTCACACCGAACCTACATGCACACAGTCTGAAGAAGAGCTGGGGGCCTGGTCCATCAAGATGAACAAGACCATCCTGTCATAAATGTATTTTTATTGTGAGGGGATTTCTGTGTGAACAATTTAATTACTTGCTTGAGCAATAAAATTCCCACAACAGTAAAACCTGTCCAACTTACCCATTTCTCACTTGATTAACCTGATGAAACTCAAGACACCTGTTTCAAACTAACCAATATTTATAGAGTGATTATCAGAGAACTTGGCACTTTGCCACCATCTTAGCATCAAGATATAAGACAACCCCCTCCCAAAATGCCTTTCATTCTGTGTGACAGATACATTTGCCTGGAGCTATTATCAGGAAGAATGAACAACACCTTGTCAAAAGGCAGAATAATTTTTTTTTTTTTAAAAAAGGATATGATCTCATGATGGGGGGCAGGGGGGAAGAGAACAAAAGTATACTGATCATCTGTATCCAGGGTCTAAGAGGCTAAATGCTTTTGTTATTTATCCACTTGGGTTAGGAATTCAGGAAATACATATAAGCCTTTGCACATTTGTGCTATGCAGATCTATACTGTGCTTCTTGGACGCAGATGAAAAACTAAGTTTAAGGGTCTATCCTAAATTAATCTTTTATTTTTAATATTGCATATGCCCATGAGCTGTAATACCCGAGGTGCCAGAGGTCTGTAAGCACCTTCCAAAGCATTGCATTAGACCCTAACGAGGGAAAAGTTGCTCAAAATAGGAAAGAGCTGTTGCTTCATCTTTGTTTCTTGAAAAAGAGTACAAGCCTTGTGGCATGGGATTTAGAGCATCAACCCATCTGCTCTGGTGGTTCAATTCACTCACCTATTGAGACCAAATTCTTAGTTAAGGGAATTTCAAATAAAATTAACCTCCTGCTTCTCTGGTATGCCATCTGGGGATCACTCTTCTCCTCTGCAGTGTGGGAAACTCATTATGTGAGTTATCCTTCAGGGCTTGCTCTGTGCCGTCTATGAAGTAGCAGTGGAGTGGCAGGGAGACTTTTGCACAAGCTCTTCAGTGGTGCTGTCCCAGCAGCAGATTTGTTGCAAGTAGGAGGCTTTCTGAATTACAAAGGAGTAGCAGTTTAGGCCATTATACTAAGAATTCCAATAAAAAAAATTCCTTATTTATACTCCAGCTGTTGATTATCTCCAAGCCTGGTAGCAGCAGGTACAATTTACCAGAAATCCTGAAGAATTCATGCCAAAAGAGAACATAACAAGACAACCAGGCCCAAAATAAGACCGTTTACACTTCACTCCTCCACAGGCAGATATCCTGACACAACCTGTTGATTCCCTACTTCTGGTATGCAGAGGTTGCATCTGACTCTTCTCAAAACAAACTCAGCTTCCATGACAGACTAGTGATAGGTGGGGAGATTAAATTCCTCTGTTTACCATGCAGAGGTGCACCATGGACAACCCCACACACAGTTATGTACATCATCTCTCACCACAGGAAGTGCCGACTGGGCAGGAAAGATAACTCTGCCTTCAGCACTCAGGCCTTCACCCACCTCTAAGTGTCGGGTAAAACTTCACTGAAGCCAGTCCTGTAGTGTGAAAGGGAGAGCCTGGTAACACCATTAGTGTTGGTACAGCTTAACCTGTAAACTGGTTCAGCCAAAATAAGGCTTACCACCAAAATCATATTTTCACAAAGTCTTATCCTTGGGCTTTCTCAGGTGTAGAAATGCTATCACAAATCATAACTCCCATCTGACACTACTACACAACTCACATTTTCAAGAACAGGTTTGGCCCTCAGTCACAAACCCTCTTTAAGCAAAGCCAACACTGGTGCAATCACCAGCTGGTCTCAGTGGAAACTAAACTAACCCAGTATCCAAGATGGAAAAATGTTCTGTTGTCCATCACAAGTATGCTGAAGCACCAGTCCTTCATGTCAAACACAATTAACACTGTGTGGGAGTGAGTCACTGAATGATTTCAGCTCTCTGGAGGAAACACCATTGCCCACTTTTTCCTTCAGATGTTTCACCTTCCCAAAAGACACCTCAGATTATACTATGTATTAAGTCTCATTCCTAAGGGTCAGTATAGCACATCAGCAGAAGAAACACAGCTTGTTGCCAACTTTTTGCATGCATCTTTTGCAATTTTGTTCCATGGGAACTTGCCAACTGAAGCAATCTCAATAATAAAGGCGAAAATATATATTCCTAGAAGACTATTATATGGAATGACATAGAATGCAATACCCTATAGCCAGAGAGAAATGATGATTTTAAATGAATGAAAGCAGTGCTGCTTATGTGGTGACAGGAGGATACTGCCTTTTAAAAAAAATATATATCTGTAATGAAACCTAAGCTGTTATTATGTGTAAAGCAGCTGCAGAGAAAGTGATAGCATTAAAGGCATTAGAACAAAGATTATCTGTTCTCTGTAATTAAATCCTTTTCCCTACTTTATACCAGATGTCTCCTAAGGTCACATGAGCCCAATTCAAGCATCATGCTTGAAACTAGCCTAAGAGGTTGTAGACATTCACTGGAAAGCCCTCAACCTAGAGGGATTTAATTATTCAGTAGTTTCTATCCTGCCTTTTCTCTGTGTGAATGGAGAGCTGTAACATCGATCCAACATATCTGGGAACAGTCTGGTCTTTGATCAGCTTCTGCTTCCTTCACACCTTTTACCAGTGACCTCTCATACATTTGAGATGACAACACATAAATATCATTTCCTTGCCAGAGTGGGCAGATATTCCTATCCTAGTTCAAATAGTTGCATCATATAAAAATACAAAATGCTGGGTTTTGGTTTCTGAAGTGGGAATATCCATCTCACAAAGAGTGAGTGCAGTGTCAGGCTGTTTATTCATGAGTCAAGGGGACAAAGGAGTGTGTCGGCAGATCCATGGCAATCAGATATTCTTCAAAGGCCTTTTATCAGTCGGGCATCAGTCACTTCATGTTCCCCCAGTTAGCTTTACTCCTCGTGTAGCACCACCTCACCTACTGCTTACCTCATACCTTCCTGTTAGAAGTAGCCACACAGGTTTACAAACAAATAAAGGTATTGTATGATCCATGAGGAGAGTAGGAGGGACTTCAAGGCATCATTGCTAGTTCAAACTCTGAGACACATCAGTGGTGATTAAAGAAAGAAAAAAAAAAAGAAAAAAAATCACTGGTGTTCCTTTGTTTATGAGACCTGGTGGTCTCAGCCTAGTGAGAAGGGAAAAAATCCATTCACATGGTTGTCCTCAGCCTGCTAAGAGGGTCTCAACACTTGGAAGGCAGGAAGGCTGAACTTACCTTTCCTCTACCTAGGGTCTCTTTGGGTTAGAGATGGCGGTGAAAAGAAGATAATGATGGAGTCAGACCTGAATTGTACCACATCCCTTTATGATTAGAAAAATCAAAGGCTGACCCAAGCCACAGTCCTTCCACTCCAACAATTCTCCTGCTAGACAAAGTAGCCTCCTTCTAGTATGGCTTTAAAGAAAGCAAGCTCTGACATTTATAATCTGTTTTAATTTGTAATCACACACATTCTTTGGCCTGCAAGGCAAGCTTGTCCCTTCTTAGTACTAAGAACTGAAAGAAGAAAGAAAAAATAGAGGAAAATTGACTTAGGCCAAACAATAGTTTGAAGAAATTCAGATATGAAATGCCTCTCTTTTCTCTTATGCAGAGAAAATAGGAGTGTAAATGAATCTGCTCTGCTGAAGGCAAGACTGAAAGAAAGATTGGAGCCCCTGTAATTCATCAGGGAGCCATAGTAGTACTAGTGGTTAGAGGGCACAGAAAATGGAAGAACCCCAGTTGTTGACTGAAACTCACTGCTATCCATGGCCAGAAGCCAGACAAGACTGGAAGCAGGCAGGAGTGCACCAGCCTTTGTATTACATCTGAAGTTCAAATTCTGCCCCTTGGCCTCATTTTGTTTTACTTGGCCTCCTAGCTTGCTCCTTCCACTACCACTCTCCATGTATTCTGAGGGATGCAGCAAACTCCCCAAGTGATCATCACCTCCATGAGCTTTCAGGACTGCCCAGACCTTTGTTCTGCTTTCCAATGAGTGCAATTTACAGTATGTATCAACAGCCCTACACTTCAGTAGGAGATGCACACGTGGAAGTGAAGCCAACAGCAACACATAAGTCTGTGAGGTTACTGAAACCACCCTCACTGGAGATAGCTCTGATGAAGCGGAGAGAGTCAGAGCCAGAGTAAATAGTGAAGTTCTGGAGAGCCCAGGACCCTTACTTCAGTTGGTGACCCATACGACAAACATGAGAAATGCTTCTTCTTAAACTGAACTTTTCTACTGAAGCTTACAAACACTCCGGCATTTTACAAAACTTGGTAGTATTTACTTTCAGAGCTTTATTAGTCTCCTTTTTGCTGAGCAGTTAAAGGATATTCTGAGAAGCATCCAAATATGTAAATCAACAAGAGGACAAAGAAAGCACTGCAAGGGCACATAGTGATAAGACCGGGGGTAATGGCTTCAAACTGAAAGAGGATAGGTTTAGATTGGATATTAGGAGAAAATTCTTTACTGTGAAGATGGTGCGGCACTGGCACAGCTGGCTGAGGTTGGGCAGAGCAGCTGTGGATACCCCATCCCTGGAATTGTTCAAGGCAAGGTCAGATGGGGCTGTGAGCAACCTGGCCTAGTGGAAGGTGTCCCTGCCCATGGCAGGGGGTTGAAACTAGATGTCAGAATTTAAAGGTCCTTTCCAACCCAAACCATTCCACGAATCTATGAAACAAAGTTTTACGTACCAAGTTGTGGGTGCTGTACAAGTACAGCTTTCCTGTACTACTGTTCATACTTCACAGAGGGGTCAGCCCCTCTGTGTTGAATATCATGGTAACATGGGGCCAAGTCTACAAATCTCTTACAGCTGTAGTGTAGGCAAACACTTACTTACAGCCCCCCCATAAATTCTGTTTTGTCTCTGAGGGGGTTTAGCTGCAAATATTTTAGAGGGATTCTTTTCTTTTTTTTTTTTTCCCCTTTTTTTTTGAGGGGTACATTCAAAAGCAGACAACAAAGTATGTTCTTTATTACAGAGGCTTATGACTCACTGCAGGTATTGAAAGCTGAGGCAAACTGGGGTGGCTAAGACTGCTTTCTTGTACTCTTTTTACAAGGGCATGGTAAAATCAGGCATTCAAACTATTTAATCCACTAGCATGTGTCTGACACTTCAGCACAGTGTATGAGTAAATGATATACTGACAAAATATGGATTTAACAAGGGTTTATTTCTTAACCAATTGAATTAAAGGTCGATTTATGCCCCAGAGAATGAAGGTACATTTGTGCATTTTTATCCTACTTAAAGTAATAGACTATTTTTTTATCTAACGCAAATTGCTTGTGGGATCCTATATTTCACTCTTCTTTATACTATCTAGCAGCATATACTACATGTTACAAACATGTCATATTAAAAAAAACCAACCAAACAGAAAACCCCCCACAAGCCAAACTTTTCTGATCAGTTAATTTTTAAATAACTGTTTGCATTTTAGCATTAGTAGATTTTTATTAGTACCAGAATCCTTTAGGAGGAGTAAGGAGCACATGATGCACAAAGGCTGAGAAAAGTAGGTTTCTTTAGTTCTAAGAAGAAATGGCAAAATCAGATACTATTTATTTCAACAATTTAACAGATTCATACAGAGAAGGCAGAGCCAGATTCTTCTCAAAGCATTTCTAAGATGGGAAGTAACAGTGCCAAGTTGCAATGAAGGCAATTTCAATTAGGTGGGGGGCAGTCACACTGAGAATGCTTTAAGACTGGAGGACGTACCTGTGAGCTTGTGGAAATGCCAGTCTCAGAGACATTTCACCCCAGCTGGAGGAGGCCATGATCTAATTTGCCCCTTCTTTGAGCAAGCTGACCTCCAGCAGTCCCTTCCCACCCAAATTATCCTATGACCCTGCTGTTCTGCCTTACTTTATTTCACATTAGAGTAGGTTCTTATGTGGATTCTTGTAGTGGACTTGGATCAGTATTAAGTCTCTCAAAAGATTAGAAATTGTATGTGGAGTAAGCAGCATGTGCACAAGCGTTCTGCTACAGTTTACTCCATGACATGCACCTCAAAGAGTTGCAAGTCCATTCAAAATTATAGATATTAAGTTTCTGTCACCAAAAAAACTCTGGATCAACCAAACAAAAAAATCACTCTAGATGTCATATTGCACAGCTCCCCCAACACACGCACTCCTCCCTCACATTCTTCAAGTGTATGGGATTCATTCAAAACTATCCTGAGAGCTATCCCAGGCAAAACAATCATCACAGACATCAGCTGAAGTGCTTCAGCTAACAGTTCTTTGCAAAAGAAGGATATTTCTGGGAAAGCCTGAACCCCTCTATCTTCAGACCACGACTTCCAAGGTTATACACCGCAAGGGGCCAACTGGACCCTGAGCAGTATCGGCGCCGGAGTGGCGGCTGCGCTGGGGAAAAGCCCCAGCCCCGGTTCCAGACTGGACCTGTGGGGCGAGGCCAGCCCGGGGACCGTGTGACCCAGCCCGTTCCGAGGGTATTGGCAGCTCCGCATGGCGCACGGCATAGAAACAGCAGCTGCATCCCCCTTCCCTGTTCGCCGCGCCACCTGGACCGAAAGCCGCAAGCAGCAACCAAAAAGATGCCATCCCAGCAGCCCCAGCAGAAACTACAAAAGCAGCTGCTGTGTGAGAACTCAGCTGGCACCGATCTCCAAAGCCAACAACAACCAGCCACCTCATCATTTTAATTTAATTATTTTGCACTGTTTTACCATTTTTTCTGTTGTATAAAAATTAAGCCCTTCCCTTTTCAACTTAAAATGAAAGGGGGAGATGTGGCAATCTGTTCACCCCCTGCTTTTCCTATCCCACATTGTTTCCCACCCTGTTCCTTGCCCCTAGCCCTGGCCACTCCTTTGGGTTCTCCCTATTGGTTCCTATACCCAACCTTGCCTATGTACCGCCCCTGAGCCCCTGAGAAAATCGCCCTGCACCCAGATCACAAGTTCTCGCTGCGTCTGGGGATTGTGGGGACAAGATGTGATTAAAAGTCTTCTTAACCCCTCATGGAGAGACCCTTCTCACCTCCTTCACCATCACTGGTTGTAGCGATGCTAGCTGCTGGAGCAAAACCACAGAGCCATTTGAAATGGACTGCGGGAGGGTGAAAATAGTCACACTGCCCTAAGCATCCCCGCTGAGCTCTCAGGGAAAGCTGCAGCCTGCTAAGCTAAATCTAGCATTACAACAATACACGAATCCAAAGCCTTGCCTGCAGTAGCGAAGTGGGGTAGTGTCAGACTGATGACAATGCTTTGGTGCATAGGTGGCCTTTCAAATATTTTTTAGGAGGCATTAAAAGGTTGAAGGTGAGAAAGGTTTAATATAGGCAAGTTTGAAAGCACTGGAGAAGTATTTTTATCAATATAAGTAAATGTATTTCTTTACAGATACAGTCCATTTAACTTCATGTTAAAATAGACATTTACATGTTATTTTGGTCACAAATGCAGTAGAAGTTATTTTATATTTTCTACAGCCAAACCACATCCCATGATCATGAAGTGTTTAGTTTCCTACCCTGCTAAGTTTCTAGTGACAAACATTTTCCTCTGCCCCCCTTGCCAGCTCATTCACTACCCGCCAATCCCTGATCTACACCTTCTGATTTTCCATGGGATAGATGTTTATAGCACATGACACACTTCTACAGTTTCTCTCTGCCCACTCACACCATTATACTCTGGCTTCATTAGTATCCTACCCCATCTCCCTGTTTTTCCTCTTCATTTGTCATTGATGTTTTCCTTTTCGTTTGTGTGATTTAGGGTCCTTTTTTTTCCCCACCCTCTGCACGTGTTTTCATTTTCCTTCTATTGTGATTAAGATTTCATTTTAATGCAAATTTCAAAGCAAATATTGTTATTCCCAAATGCTACATGCACACTTATATTTGAACAAGACAAAAACACTTCTCATCCCTTACCTTTTGTTCTAGGTTTTCCCACCTTGCTATGATGGTTTCTTTCTTCCTGTGGATTAAACTCTCATTTATTTCTTTGATGGTCTTTTATTTAACAGCACAATTGTTTTTCTTTGATAATACATTAAACTTATTTTCTTTATCAGCATTTAAAGCTTGATTGATTTTTGACTTCTTTTGTCACTAGTTTCTCTGAGTACCTTATTTATTCCTTCCCATTCTCAGTCTGCTATTTTATTCTATCACTATTTTTAGGAATATGCCTCAAAGATAACGCTAAAGGAAACAACTTTTTCTCAGAGGGCCAAACACAATTATGTCCTTCATATGTGCTAACATTAAAATTAGTGCACACCTGCAAGGTAGAGTACATAAACTTTTTTTTACTCAAGTCACTTTTAGAGTCTGGGATGCCACTAATTTGAACTTTGAATATGCAAACAAAGAGAAGGTGTTAAAGATTGCAATTTAGAGCCACTTAGCAGTGTGAAGGTAGAAGCCCTACTTCCCTTTTCCCTTAGCCAGACCATAATTGAAATTCAGTAGAACAGTACAGGTCTTCTTTCTAATGGAGTCTTTAGGTCTGTAGTCAATTCATTGAAAAATTATGTTTGTGACCTTTCATTCTGGCATGAACAGCCACTAAACTCCTTTTTCCATGAAATACTGTCAAACACGGATGTTTTATCAACTTAACTCTGAAAATTGGAACCAGAAGCTCTGGAATTTAAATATCACCTGATAAATATTGAGATCGGTAAAAATATAGTTTTGCTTCTTCAACCTGTGCTTATTCAACACAACCTATGACTTAGTTTTGCATTTCCTGAAGTATATGATTACCTCTAAGAAGCAAGTGAAGTTACAAGATCTACAAAAAGTGGTTTCTAAAGAAGGAAGAAGGTATGGAAGATTTAAAGTAATAGTTCTGCTCTTGATAGTAATTGCTCCAGGCCTAGCAATTCCTCACAGACAATTCAATTAAATGCTGACAGAAACACAAATAGAGCTCACACAGTCTTCTAGTTCTTGCAGTGTTGCACTGATGTCATCTTGTCTGGAAGTTACTGTGAAAGGGCGTTCTTACTGAACACATAACTACTAAATAACACAGGGGTGTCCAAAGCAATTAGAACAACAATAACCCTGTGTTCCAAAGCTTGAGTTTCCCTGTCTCCAGAAATGACCTTGTTGTAGCTGGCAATCTCATACTGGATAATATATATCTTTGCATTCCAAACATTTGATGGGTTTTGCATTTCTCCCTTTTGGGTTTATGCTTGCATTCCTGAAGAGTCTCTGATGGCAACTGAAATAGAATACATTTCTTGTTATGCTGAAATTAGCAGCAATGAATCACCTGAACTGAATTTTTTCAGTGCATAATTAGTTTATTTGTTCTAATCTCCTGTTATTACACAGATATTTGCCTTTCTGAATCTAATCTTGTCAACTAATATCGTTCAGTTACCACTTGTCTTTCCTGACTTAATGATAGGGTGTAGTGTTACATATATATACACGTATAAAATATCAAGCATGGTTTTGAGATGCCAGTGTTTTTAATGCTGACAATTGTTTGCGAAGCAAGACAAAACAACACTGTAGAGGCACACAAAGAATTATGTTTAGAGAGTGAGTATTATAATTTATAATAAATTGACACAGCATGAAATTTGGGCTAGTTTGAAGTTTCTGGTAAAAAATTCCAAAGCAACAATACCTATAATTATCTTTATAATAAGACAGACTGAAAACTTACAAACTGCACTAGGATACAGGAAAATTTGAAAATATTTCTTCAAATATTAATAGACAGCAAATCAAAGAAAGACTTCAATCATCTCAAAACAGAGCCTTATAAAATGAGGTTAAGCTCAAAAAAAATCAAAAGCTGTTACCATATGGAAGTGTCCACTTAAGCCTCTCGAACAGCTTTAACTCAGGCTGTCAGTGATATTGTTGCAGAGCAGTATTCAATAACCTGCTGATGCAATTAATGCATGTTTGTGTTTATCATCTCAAACTAGGGAAATGTGCCTTTCAGATGCTCGTTAAAAGTACTGGCAGGTGCAGAGCATCCCCATACTGCAAAACCTGTGTGTGAGCACAGGAGCCGTTCATGGCCCCGTTGCACTGGGTGAGTGCTGTGTAAAACACCCGGCAGCAGTTTCTGGGGCGGGTTAAGCACTTGTACTCAGAGTACTTAAAATGTTTTAAAACGCAAGAAGTCCATGTCTATATCTTATTAAGTTCTGTGTGCCAAACTGGTTACTGCCCATGGTCTATGTGTGACTGATTCCAAATGTACAGAAATAAAGAAACTCTTGCCTATCAAAACTGTTTTGTTGTTTTCTGCTGGTGCCATAAATTTTCATGTGAATATGCCTGTCGAAGCATTACCACAAGATCCTGCAGTATCACAAGGATATTTAATGAAACAAATTCCGGCAAGTGCTGGCCATAAAAACAACTTGCACAATATCCCACAATTCAAGCAAGCAAAAATAGAGATATCATAATGGTTTAATTTGAGTCTAAGCATCACTAAAATTTCTTGATGTGCTTTGCAGTCCAACCATTTCTTGGATGACTTTGATGAGAAATCTGTCCTTGCATCAACCCTTTCTCATTACCTGAAGCTTTTTTTACTGTCTTTCATAACTAAGACTGTGTCTGGATATGTTTACCCTTCCCAATGTTTCACTTGCTTTAAGGTCTTTCATAACTAAGACTGTGTCTGGATGTTTACCCTTCCCAATGTTTCACTTGCTTTAAAAAAAAAAAAAAAGTACTAGCAATCCAAGCTGGTTTTATTTTTGTATCTCTCAGCAAGTTCTAATAAAGTAAATTGAGCAATATTCTCAGTTTATTGTATTGATAAACAGACTGTAAAGTGTTTTATGATATGGTACTTCTCGTATGAAAGACACTAGACTAACATAAATTGCAATTGTAACTGTAAAGTACTAAAATATATTTTCCCTCCAGGGCTCTCTAGTATATTTAGCTGAAAAAAATAAAATAAAATAAAATAGACTTGTTTATTGTGTATATTTTTTGTAGTGTAATTAAATGTCTCTATGGTTTCCACTCAGAAACAAAGTCCTATTTCCCTGCTCAAAGCAGTCTAAAGGCCTACAAATAACTTTACAGAGCTGCCTTCTTTCAAATTGGAGGCGAAAAAGCACTTTCTTTTA
>NW_008237619.1:4811441-4833695 GCF_000691975.1 Corvus brachyrhynchos
AGAGGAGTGGATCTCTCAGCACTTGCAGCCCTGCCAATTCCAGGCCATGCTAATAGTCATTATTTAAAAAAAGCATCCAATTCCTGAGGCCATCTTTCCTACTCTCCCAGTGATAAAGTCACTGTAATCTGATAACTCTCTGTAATCTGGACTGATGGAAAAATTTCCATTCTCCACCTAAACTGCACCAAATTCCACCTTTGGTTGTGATTACTTTGGATCTCATCCAAAGTGAGTATCAAGCAAGAAGGTATCTTCCCCCCCACAGGATTAGATTTGTCAGTGTGGCAACTCCTGTACCCTAAGGGATGAAAAGCAACCACCAGGACTCCACCCCCTCATCAGTGATGGCCAAAGGTGGCTGTCCAGACTGTTAAAGCACAGGGGTTCTCCGCCTCTCCAGCCAAGGCATAGGTCCTGTGACCCCAGATCACTGCAGCTCTGCAACATCCACAATGAAACTGAGGACAAACCATCCTCAGTGGCTTTATTGGAGAAACAAAGAAATTTGCAGGGATGTGATAATGGAGCTACAGACTCCAGACAGGTCTCACTTTGCACAAAGCAGATATATTTTTGAAGCCCAGATCTTCAAAGACACCAGGACCTACTCTGATCCTTCTTGCAGTGTTCACCAGCAGTGAAATTACTGAAGTGCCTGGAACTGCTGAAGGGTGGTGAGAACAAAGAGCATGGATCAGAGCAGTATCCTGAACCATGGGTAGTAGTCTTTGTTCAGTAAATACAACCCCTCCAGTATGTCCTTGCTTTAACACCACTTCTCACCCAAACCCCCCTATAAGAAGCAAGTGCTAATGCAGGTATTGTAATCCTTCTTCGGACAAAAGGCAGCAGTTGAAATAATGGATAACTTGGGAAAACACTCACAGAAAAGTCAGAGGACAGGTAATGGATTTTTGAAATAAAGGTGGAGGTGAGATACTTAAAAAAAATAACCTACTCCTCTCATTTGGTCTTCCTTTAATAAAATGCTGATAAATCCATTACCTGTTTTAAGGTTCAGAGCAGCTGCAGAATGAATCTGCCTTACATACATAAATACACAAGAAAGTGCAAATTCGACATTACAGTTCAACAGCTTGTGCTCCACTCCAAATGAGATGGAGAATTATACAGGCACAAAAACACTCCCTAGAGTAGCTGAATGGAGCTGGTGGAATAAAGCCTGAAACAGTTACAGTTAACTCCTGATACATGTTTAAGCACACAATGTTAAGCCCTTCTCCTGACATAACTTTCCTAAACTTTGATTGTCCTTACAGAAAATTTCAGATGGGATTTCTCTCAGTCTCAACTCAACAGCTTGCCAAAAAAAGGGGAAGAGCACCTCCCTAGTCACATATGACAGAGCAGCTTGCTTCAATGTGGCTCTTTCTAGATCATAAAATTCTCTATTATAATTCAGGACTAATTTAGATGTTTGGAACAGTAGTATTCCTAAATGTCTCTTGAGATTGAATGGTCTGTCTTGGATCTGACCATGCCTTTCTAATTTGAAAACACTATTGTATCATGTACATTCTCCAGTTCTGACTCTTGCCTAAGCCTTTCCTAATGTTCTTCAAAGATTCATTTTTCTTTTTCCATGAGCATCTCAACACATGAAAACCTCATTGCTGAATATAGCATATGATGAATATTTGGCATTGTCTCATTGAGTCATTTTTCAACCAGAGAACCATCTTGTTCACCCATGAGGTAGAATTTGTCCCACATCTGTATCTCTTTGTACTCATATAGAGTATGAGTATATATATTGGCTATATCGGCTCAAAACATCCAACCTCTTCTATCCTGGACTTTCTGGAAAGACCATGTCTTATGATAAAACAAAGCTGGTAAGAACACAGAATTTAAGGCTTGCACAGCTGATACTACACCTCTGTGATGAAGCTGGAATAGCAGCAGTAATATTAGCAGTACAGAATGTTTTTCTCACCCAAACTCTGGGGAATGTTTGAAGAGGAAGAAAAGAAACCAAAACACAGCAAACAGAAGAAAGCACATATCACAAAAGTGTGCAAAATCACAAGGATAGAATTCAGTCTTAAATCATGTGTAACTGGTCCAAGCTGTAAGTTGGACCAGGGTGAGTGTGCCAACTGTTCTGTTGCCTTCGAGTAACAATCTAGCATTTGACAAGTAGCACCTCTCACCACTAGCCTGAAGGATGGAGGGACAGGTACCTGAGGTGACACACTTCATCAGCATTCTAGCAGTGTGTGCACCTGGTTTTGCACTCTGCAGAACCCCGGTGAAGAAGAAAAGAAGGCAGATCCCCAGAGAAACCCTTCTCTTTACCTCCGTGTGCACACACCGGTAGGGAAGACTCAAAGGAGGAGAGATACCCTGTCACAGTGGTTTTATGATAACCCTGCCATGATCAGAATTCATCCATGTTCTTACTAAACTAAGATGGTACTATATTGCATTGACCTCCCCAAAGAACATTTCTTTTAGAATGTTTCCTTTTAAGACTTCTTGATAAATCTGTTGGTTATCTGTTTGTATATCTGTAGGTATACAAAATCAATCTGATCCCTGAAGTCTCCAGACTGCAGACCACTGCCTTAATAATGCACATCATTCCTCTTGTGTGTGTTCCTTTTTCTCTGGGATTTGTACTGAGTGGTTTTGATGTTTCTTCTCTGGAGTCATGACAGAGGGTGCATCAAACTTTAACTTAAGCATCTTGCATGCTGGAAACAGACACACACCCTCAATGAAGACCTTATGTACACTTTATGAGATGTGAAGACCTGTCTCTTATCACCATTTCATCAGCTGAAACACGACACAGTCCAAAAACAAGCAGATATGTAGCCTACACCAAATTGAAGGACCATTTGGCTCCTCTGTACACAGCAGAACAAAAGAGACCTGGTCTGCCCTCTGTGTAGATTTCCAGGGGTTAAACAAAGGATGCATCTTTTTTAATTGGCCCTTTAGAAAGAGACCCTAACAGGATCTCTCTTCTTTTCCTGGACCCTATTTGCATAGAACTTAGAAAATGCTCTAAGGTCTTTCCTCAGCTGTGAAACTGAATTGAATTGTCCCACTGGTTTTGCTGGTTGATTGGAGAGGAAAACGAGAAGACAAAAGTACAACTGAGTATGCTCAACCCCTTACAAGATCAGGCTAAAAATCCTGAAAGCTGGGGAGAGGTGGAGGGAAAGTGACACCCATGAGGGGTGAGAAACATCAGAAAACATCAGAAAACAGCAGCAGGATTAAGCAAAGAGGAACCAAGAGGCCAGTAAACTACACAAGGACCAAATCATTCTTGAGAAGTTTTTTTAGTCCCTTATGTCCAAATTCCACTTGACAATACAAACTTGAGTAAACAATGTTTCTTGAGGCTGGCACAAAAATACAAACATAGCCTTTTTTCCTCTGAATATAAATAATATACTCATGTCTGAGGAAACAAAGAATTATGTATCAGAAAATAAGGGATTACATGCCTTCTTTTAGTGACCTAATTGGTAAGTATTGCCAGTAGGAATAATTCTAAATAATAATAATATAGGAATAATTCTAAATTTATCCCCAATGCATATAATTGTATGACAATTCTTCCACACCTTACCAAAATCTAGGTATTGAATCTGGCCTGTTGGTGTCTTCTCCTTCCACCCTTTCCTATTGGAAGTAAAACAGCTGTTCAGTCAGGAAACATTTCAGCAAGAGGCATGCAGTATTTTTCTGACATTTGCTCACAGCCCAACACAGGCTGCATGTTGCATGGTTGCTGTAGATTCTAGGGAAAAGGTGTGGAAAACAGAGGGTGATCATCTGCAGAAGGAAGTTGAGAAGTTCCAAACAAAGACTCTGTTACAGGTCACAGCTGATGGCTTCTCCTTTCTTGCCTTGGCCTGGCCTTGCAAGAAGAAAAGGTTATGCTTTAGCTGAGGTTAGTGAACGGCTGCTGAGAGAAGTGGCCTGAGGGTCATGAGCAAAAATTCTCACAGGAAAATTCTCCAGTAAGTCTTTAGATCCAACAACAGTACCCTGTATCCATAGTATCTGGACTCCAGATTGGCAAATTCTTTGTACGTGCTGCTGTTCCGGTGCCTTCAGTGGGAAACTACTGAAAGATGAAGTTAGGAAAGTGTTTCAGTGTTTGCATCCATAAAGACCGACATAGCTGGTGTTGGGGATGGATTAAGTCAATATAAAGAGCTCTACTCAGCAAGGCTTTCCTTTGTTTTACAAATTAAGATATCTGTTAGAGATGATCAGAATGCAAACACCACAAACACAATGGGACCCTTAACTTGAGATTTCAGACACAAAGACTACTTATGGCAGAAAGATGGGGGTATTTTCAATGTAACTCGTTGACAGAGGAATTAAGCTTTTGACCTGGTGCTCTAAGCCCATGTTGTAGGCATTGTGTATCATGACATTTTACGAGCATGGCTAAGCAGAAGATTTGTCTGTTTTCCTTGGCTTTTTTCTTGCCCTCTAGGTCAAACAGTCTCCCTGGCAAAAGAGGGAGAGAGACTGTCTGGTCCTTGAAGAGCAACCACAGCTCCAGCTGTAAAGTGAGGAAGGATGACTTCAGGAAGAGACAAACAGTTCCACAGCTCCAAAACTATACATCTGTACAGCTATTTTTGCAATTAAGCTCTATGAAAAGAATGGGGCTTGCATGTAGACTGGAAAAATAAAACCCTTTATCCAGGTTCAGGGCAACCCTGGAAGAGGTTGTGAATCAGAGACAAAGTATTTACAGGAATGTTGCCTATCCCTGGAAAGAGAAGAAACTTGTGTTGTACATTTGATGGGAGAAGAGGCAGGGAATCTAAATCCTGTTTGAAATATAATGGGTTTTTATTCTTTGCAATGAAAATACTTTTAATGGCTCTATTTTTCCATTTCATGCCAATATTACAACAGTTTCTGGTTGTCTAAAGACCAGTTTTAGTCTCTACAACAGAGAAACTGGAAAATGGTCTTAAGTTTGCTGTCCCACCTGTTCATTACAGTGAAATGCTGTTGGCCAGTATGAAATGAGATTATTATTATTTTTAAAGAACACAATCAACAGGATTCAGTGGGGTTATTTCCATGTTAGCTACTGGAAAGACAAGATCAGATGCAACTGAACAGCTTCTGAAATAGATACTTCCATGCAATTACAGGCTTTATGTTCAGTCACTGGTTTTAATACTATTGTACAAATTTGAGTAGGATTCAAGTTCTGAAGGTGCCCCGTATTTACTCCCTGCCTGTGTCTTGGTGCCTTGAGGATAAAGTATGCTGCCTGGCACAGATATAATTGGGGGAAGTCTAACAGAAATCAAAAGAGGAGAAACAGTTGTAGGGGAGAAAAAGTTGTAGGAGACACACTGTTGTATCCAGCCAGTTCCTCTCTTGCTCTGTTTCTCAAAGGTCTCTGTGTTGGCTTCCTGATGAGCAGTGGAAAGGATAAACTGGGTTAAGGTAAATGTCCTCTTGGAAGGACACTGGTAATTCTCTTCATTTAGACCAAACTGAACCTTCACCCCTCTTGCCAGTCCTCTGCCTCTGAGTCAGTACCTGACTCTTAAAATCTCCCTGCAGTTGCTAACCAAAGACATCTTCACTGTCTCAGAGAGAAAATATAAATGAGGAGACAAATTTTCCCTTCAGCAGTTCCAAGTCATTAGACTTTTCACATTACTTACCTGTCTAATCATCCAACCCTTCATCTCTGGGGAGTTTAAAATAATGCCCAAATCACAATTAAAGAAAATTGAGTTTCCTTCCTAATCTCACACCTTGCCAGCAATCCCTCAAAACAGATGATGCTGCCCTTATGATCCTGATAAAAAATAAAAGCAGGTTCACCCAAACTTATCCTCCTTCCTTTGATCATGTCCACATCAAGCTGAGGAGACAGAATTAAGGATTGTACAAAGGTAGAGTTAATGGGGATAAAACTACGTTCAGCTGAAGCGTGTTATCATTCTCTATACCTTTAAGCATATAAGTTATCATGTAATGTAAAAATAAATAATGCATATTGAGGGTATTGACGTGAATCCTAATCACATTTCAGAACAATATTAAGACTAGTGATGAAGCATAAAGCCCACGATTACAAACCAGAGCTAAACTGCTTTCTGTGAGTCACATTTTTATAAGCAGTGTAATAACACCTTTGATTATACAAACTGAGAAGAGGCACTTGGTAACAAAGAAAGTCCTCACAAAGTCCATTCTCATTTCAGAAATAAAATGAAGGTCGTACATCTACAAAATCTATCTTGAGTTTTCAAAATTCAAAACTTAACTAAGCAGGCAACTATCACTTTATACAATATCATTGGAAAAATTTACTCTTAATTTTTTTAATGATTGACTGGCCCACACATTGTAATCTCTTTCTTTCAGTATAACAGAAGTTTATCAGATGATAAATGTTTTCAGCTCAGCAGAAAACTATATATATGGTATTATTAGTTCTTTAGTGCTACAAAATATTATGGAGCTTAGAGGTCTGGACTTTGATTTACTGTTCTAAACATGACAGGGTCAGTAACGTTAATTTTTTTGTCAAAATTTCATACTTGGAAATCTCGGTTCGTCTAGCTCACAACTGCAAATTTTTCAGTCTTGTTCTCCATCTGCCTATTTCCAAAAAGGTTCTGTTCACACAAAACTTTTTGCATGAAAGGACAGGAGGAATGAAGAGAAGGAAAAATGCCAGCAGAGTATTATCTCCTTCTACATATACTTGTGCTTTCTGACTGCCAATAAGAAGCCCTATTATACCTTGCTTTTGTCTCCTGTGTTATGCCTACCATTCCAAGGCAATAAGAATGGAGAAGGATAGATTTGCTTGTTGCCTTTTCATAATTACAAAGTCTTTAAAGTCACTCCTTTCAGATAAATAGAGGTAGACAATGGCTAGCATTCAGTGAAACTGATGAATACTACACTGAATGCAAAATGTATATAAAGCAACAAAGAGAAAAATGTGGTGCTCCACACTGAAGCCTTCACATGTCTTCAGGGCTTTTGTGTGACTTTCTGTCTTCCTCGCTGAATATACATAACTTCACAAAGATCTTTTCAAAGAGCTGCCAAAAAGGTAATTCACATTTTTATAGTGGGAGAGAACAAAATGTTTAATTCTAGTGTTAAATGTATTCACCCCTGGCCCTGGCAGCCACTCTCTTCTTTAAATGCATTATTTTTTTGGTGAATATATGTTTTGATTTGAACTGCCACACTTTGCTTTATTTGAGTCAAAACTGATTATTGAGGTTGCTAGCCACACATGAAAACAGAGAGGGGGAAAACATCCCATCCTACACCTCTTAAGCTTTTGTCTTACTGGATTTGGCAGGAAAGGTCTTTGTAGTTACTATCATTATTTTTCTTTTCCAGGACCAGAGCTTTAATTGCACCCATAATTTCTCTTATCAACACATCTGTATCCAACTGTGCTAACACTTTGCTCACCTTCAACTTTTTTTTTGTTTGTTTGTTTTGGGAACATTTCTTTGTGGTTCTAAACAACATAAATTTGGTTTCCTCATCAAGAAGCTCATTTAGTTGCAGCTTGATTGCAAGTAATTTGCTGTAACTGTCTCAGTCTTTTAATTGTTTGTGCCTTTTTCTAATCTATAAACTGTAACTTCAGGCAGGTCATTTCTGTCTCACCATTTCCTCTTTGGAAAGGCATATCTAATAACTCACCTCATATCCTGTGGCTTTAGGCATCTGAAATCATATGAACAGAAGGGATAGACCATTGATTCAGCTCCAAGATCATTTGGAAAAAACCCTCCATAAAATCTCCTTTTTAAGAAATAGGAAAATAAAACTTCATCCATGAAATTTAGCTTGGTGGAAAATAAATATGCATCAGCATTGGTACAGAACTGACTCCCTGTTCTGTTTCCACAGGGTTTCCTTTTGACCTCCAAGAGACATGAAATTCTAAGTGCTAGTTTGGGTACTGCTACAATCCTTGAGTTAATCAGAGTCCAATGAATTTTATTATCACTGCTCTGCATTGGCACCATTTCCCCTGCTGGAGACAGAATTCATGATCTCATTAGAGTCTCTGGACTAAGTCAAGCCAGTGCATAAGGCAGCTATTTTTTTTTTTTTTTTTTAAGTAATCTCATTACAAGTTCTACCAAATATGGTATCCATATCAAATCTCTTTAATTCCTCCCACCTAATCCCCTTTACCCCCAAAGTGTAACATAAATGTATTAGTCAGATTAGCAGCACATTCAGGAATAATCCCTTCCAAAACAAGAGACCTATATGTATTTTTCCTGATCCCCAAACTTTTGTTTGTATTAATTGTTCTAAAGCTGACTGACAGTGTGAATAATACCCTTTCCCCCTCTGGTCTGAATAGCAATTAAGGAATTTGCATTTTTTGCATCTTTTTCTAACAAAATATTTTCTATGCATTTTCTGTTTTGAGCATGTTAAAAACGTGCTGAAGTCTGTGGACAAGTTCCCAAATGTTTTCATCACCGTCTTAACTTTACAGCATTGCATAAAGCACAAAACACACGTAGGAGTACGGCAGCCTTGGGACAGGGAAAGAATGCCAAGCACAGTAGGTTTCTTTCTCTAAAAGTTCCTTAGATGTATTTTCCCACATGCACTCAAGACCATAGTTAGCTATTGCACTTGCCTGGTGGGGACCATGGATTCCACCCAGAGGAGTGCTGTTAGCAAAAAGAATGAGAAGCATTTTCTTATTGTGGTAAAAATTTAGAAAGCTTTATCAGTGCCTTGGAAAAATTTCCTTTCCATTGTTTAAACCACTGAAAATACTGAGACTACATTATGAAGATCACATTCATGCAGCCAAACTCACACAAATGCCAACAAAAAGCTTTTAACCAGTCTGTGACAGCTTTCTTTGGGAGACTCAGCAGATGTGTGCACATAGAGGAAAGTTAGTCACACGTGTGTATGTACTGTCCTTTCTGAGATCTCTTGTCTATTTAACATGTTTTCTTGATAAATAAATAAAGGGAAGCAATGTGACTAGACAGGCTGCACATTTTATTGGCATTGCCAGTACTCAGCTATTTTGAGAAGATGTATTGGCTGAGAAGTACTGTTTCATAAGCTAAGTGGTTGATGGCTTCTTGAATGACTCTGAAAATTATTGAAGTGCTCCTGAAGCTCTTCCATTTTTCTTCAAAACCTTTTCAGTCCATACTGGAAGCCTCACGAGTTGATTATACTTCAGTCTCTCACGTGTCAACTATGTGGAGACTTCTCTCTGGTAAAGCCAAACTGGCATGTCAAGGTCCCTCAAACCCAACATATTCAAGTACTTTTTTATGCCATTGAAAGAATAAAAATAAAAAGTTTTAAATCTGAGAAAGAAGTGGATTTTGTGTTTAAGCTCTTACTTTCCCACATATACATGCATACACACACAGCTGGAACAAGGAAACGATTTCCAATTGCCTGATTCCAGTAAGGAAAAGAAACAGACAGCTTCTGCCTAAAAGACTCAGAATGCCAAGTCCCATTTTCAAATGTGATCTAACTCTTGGGAACCTAAAGGACACAGGAGTTAACAGGACTGATCTGCTAAAACACTTCTAAATAAGTACCACTAGCGTAATGTTTCTGAATGTCCCTTGAGGACAGAACAGTGCAAGTGCCATTTGGAGACTTTATCATAGGCTCCCAGATCTCATTTGCAGGGGGATGCATGATCTTCCATCAAGTGAAAATTCTGTATCACTTAAAAAAATCCTTTGGGCTCCTTTATTCCTTATTTCCATTGCAGCTACTGAAATGCTGGGCTGGCTCAGAATGCAGAATAAGATATTTAGGACACTAAAAATATTAATTCTATGAGTAAAGCATCAAGTCTTTGGGTTGACAAAAAAGATATGGTTAATAACAGGAAAGACACCAACAGAATGCCACTGGCCTGCTGAGTGGGAATGGTATAATACACCATGGCCACATGGACTCAAGTGAGTAATTACATATGAGCAGCCCATCTGATCTTTCATGTAGCCAGGCTTTTATCTCAGATAGTCCTTTTTCTCTGCTATTACCAGCTTTTTGTTCCAATGAAGAACATCCTCCCCTTTCACCACCCTTATTATGTCTAAGTAATCATTATACACAGATACAGAAGAGGGTGAATTCCTCAAAAGAAGAGAAAGGTAGGGAACCTGTAAAACCTCCTTTCTGCAAAGCCAGAACAACCTGTACAGGGTCATTGGTTACCAGCAGATAATTCAAATTTGTCTGGTTTTACTGGGAACTCCCACAAATTTTGTCACAATGCACATAGTGAAGAGAGTGACGGAATGCATTAAAAAAAAAAACCAACAAAAATAACAAAGAAAATTCACTTTTACTTCTTTTAGAATGACATATTTCATTAAAAAGTACAGAAAGGAAAAAAGAGACATGTATTTGATCATTATATTGATTGACTCACTGGTCAGCTCAAGGGAAGGGGAAGGATACTGGACCACATAGGAACCTTGTATTTTGAAAATACAGAGTTTATATCCCATAGTGGAGTCATAATATCTCAGGTCTCCCTACCAGCATGAATTTCCCTCTTGTCTTTATACCTGTACTGAAAACTCAGAAACAGCTTTAAATATGAAATGACTGTTTAGCTCTCAAACAGGTTTTACACAAGAGGCAGAGGCAAGAAGAACAGAATAGCAGAGCTATGATCTGGAAAACCTAATTGTGACTGGGAAATAAGAAGGTAGATTGTGTTTTCCAGGAGAAAGTGACAAAATTCTACTCTTGTTACTCTTGTGGAACTTCATAAGAAATACAGAAAGGCTTGCTAATGTTGACTTCAGGCATTCCTACATCAATTGCTTTGCTTAAAAAGAGACAAAAGAGAAATGGCCAGGTCAGGGTAGGGGGACATTTAAACAAGTGAACAGATGCACTTGTTAATCTCAAGTGGGGAAAAAACTGGTACAATTCCAGGTTGACCTGAGTCAGAGGAAATTTCTCTAATATGAAAAGGAGATTGAAAACAGGCATTACTACTGTCAGTAATAGCTTCCTTGTCGTTAATCTTTTAATATTCACGGGAGCTATTCCAGTGCACCACTTCCTAGAGGGTGCTACAGAAATATGAGGGAGTACAGTTTCATACCACATTTGATATCAAACCCTAGCCTCCTGGGAGACTTTACAATGTGTAAGAAGCTCAAACTGTGTGCAGTGAAGAACCTGACACACCTCAGAGTAGCATTTGCTTCTGGCTGCAGACACGGAACATACAAGCTTGCAGGAGTGTCTGTTGTATCCATTTATAAACTGATTACACCATGCTGACACCAAAATATTTAAGATCATTTGCTTGATTCCTGTAAGGGAGTAATTTTACTCGTTTGCTCATGTCTGATGTCGAAGGTTTTCTTAACCCACATGCAGGAATCAGTTGGACACAGCAAATCTGACTGAAAGAAAATGTTCCTAAAATACTGGCTAGGGAGTTCCAGCCACAACAACAGATCTCTCACAAACTCCTCTCTGCGGCTCTGAAAAGAGATATTTTCTTAGGCTGAAGGCAAAGATGGGTGAAATTCTACTCTGTGGTCCAGAACATAATTTACTAAAAGAATGAGCCCTTCTCAGCCAACACTCATTGTTTTCCTTTTCTGTACACAGAAAAAATTATCTCCTTTATACACAAGAAAGGGCATTAAGAAAATGTATTTTTTCATTTCTCTGAAGGTGTAAGTTCCCCACTGAATATGGTTTTTCCCATGTAGCTGTAAGTTTTTGAAATCTTGGAACCTTTTTTTTTCTCAGTTGGTAGCTTGTAGTCATATTAACCCCATTAAAATCTCTTGTTCTGCTCCAGATTGACACTGGAGTATCTCTGACAAAGACTAGTACCTGCACCTGAGGATTAGTTCCATTTACCCTGTCCAGCAACAAAAGCTCTTGTTTCTTGGGAAGGTAGGAGACAGTCTTCTGATTTGCTATGAAGTTATTAATGTTGCTTGATATTTGCTTTGACAGCTACTTTGTACCCTCTTTAATCATCTTCATCATGGTTCACAGCTCTTTTTTCCCTTCATTTCACTTTTGCCTATGCTTCTTAGGGAAAATTGCAACATATAACTTAAAAAATTTTTCAGCCCTCCATGTATTTTGCCCCTTTGTCTTAACTTTCAAAGTTTTTCTGTTTGGCATTTTTTTCCTAGTCTTCAATAAGAGAACAAAGAAATATTCCAGATGAAATACTACTGCAAGATAGTATTTTTAAGTATTCTTACTCTCATGGGAGAAAATTAGTGCGCAGCCCACATCCATTCAACAAGTAATTTGGCTATGCATTAAAAGAGATCCTTCAGTACTTGAGAAAACTTTTAAAAATTGTATTATGAACATTAGTTGTCTGTCTTTATTGTATTTTGCTGCCTTTCCTTTGAAGTTGCTGATAATACTTATAGGACCAACCTCTGTTACACAAGAGCTATTTCCTCTCATGATACTTTTTTGAACCATTTCCCACTTTGTCACCTGTATTCCATTTCCCAGGACACACTGTTCCCTGTGAAGCTGTAGCTATGTCTGCCTTGTTCACTGTCAGGCTCCCATTTCTGCCTGCCAGGATGCAGTGCAGGAGTACAGATTCTCTAAGGAATGCCACTGCTGTTCAGAGTTCCCCCAACAGTCCTGTTCCCTCAGGTGCTGCCAGAGCAGGGCTGCAGCCTGGTTTGGAACTCAACAGTCCAGTTTGGAGATTGAAGAAACCTGTACCAGTTTGGGCGATTCATGAAAAACATCAACCAAAGAACACCCCACCCTAAAAATAATTTTTTTTAAAAAGCAGGAAAAGAGAAAAATACTCCAATTATCTGTCAGGCATGTGGAAAATATTGTTGTACTTAAGGTTTTACAAACATGAGGCCCTGACTTGGGATCAAAATTCTGTTTCTCTCAATCACGTTAAATGCATTCTTTTCATGTCAGTAGATTGCATATATCACAGAAAAGAAATGGCTCTTGATATCTGTCGGTTTCAAAGTCAGATGATTATGATCAAAGTTTAGCATCTCAGTGCCTTACAGGGAAAACCCATTTAGAAATATAAAGGGGGAAGCAAGAGCAGAGCTACTCCACTATGATTTCCAGCCAGGGTATATCTAGGAACTGAAAACATGCAGGTATGGTCTTTTCCTTGTTTTTCATGGACTGTAATATTCATGGGAGAATCTCAAGGTGGCTGCTTGCCCCACATGCATACTCTTTATGTCTCTGCTCAGAGAAAAACAACCTTTAGCATTTAGGGTGGAAATGCAGAGCTTTTATAAGGTGACTTTCTCTCTTTCAGTAAAATCTCCCTGTCCAGCTTTACCCTGCTGCACATGACAACAGCCTCCAGTTCAGCTGCTGCAACATCAAAACCCACTGGAGACACTGCAATCTCCCAAACACCACTCTGTATCACAGCATCTGACTCTTCCTAATTAATTTCCTTTGTTGTATGGAGAGCATCGAGGAGCTAATTGTTCTGGTGAGACAGATAAAACATCAAAGGATGTTTCAAAATGAGTTTTAAAATGTGGCACATTGACAGTTCTGCAGCCTGAAGCCCACCAGGATTCAACCAGCCTCTAGCCTGTGCCAGGAAAAGCTGGTCCTTGGGGCCTTGCCAGGTGTTTGAGCACTGCTTCAACAGCTCATCTTTGCAGGGCAGTAAGAACTTGGTGTACACTTTGGTCTCCATAGTTTTGTCTCCTTAGCTGAGGCTGCTGACAAGAATGCAAGTTCTCTAAGTGGAAGGAAAAGGAGTCATATGTGAAGTCATAGAAGATGATCCCCTGCTCTTTTACCTTCCCCCTCCAAATTCCATTCCTCTATCCCTTGCTCACTCTCCACTAATTTCAAATAAGTCCAAAGTGGCCATCAGACAGTAATGAGTTTTAGCAAACGGCAAGGTGGATGGATTTGAACTCCTGACCCAAGAATTAAAAAGGTATATATGTGGTTATGTGTGCATTCAGAATTTGTCTGTCTCACTAAGAGCACAGCAGATAGCTCTGATTTCTGATCAGATCCTTTCATTTCACAAAAATAACTACCTCATCCAGAAACAGGAGACACTCAAGCCCCCACTACCTGATGTTTTTTTTCTCTCTAGCCTAACAGAACAAGAAAGTAATGTAAGAATCCATAAGCCAAATTCAAGTCACTATATTTTTTTTTCCCTTAAAAAGATTGCTCAAAAGATGAAAAATGGAAAATGTAAAAAAATGAAAAGCCAAGGAGAGTGAGAGATTCAGGCAGTACATAGGCACATATTCACTGGGCTTCAAGTGACTTCTACAGATGCACAAGCGCTGTCATGAACAGGACTGGACTCCTCTTTGAAATGAGGTCTTGGAAAAGAGAAAAGAGGACAGAAAACAAAGAAAACGTGAGAGCCTTTTAAACTCTCTGAAAAGGAATTGGAGGCAGAGAAGAAAAATGTCTGAAAGAAACACAGGAAACAGGTAAGAAATAAACTGTGCTCAGGATGTTAGAAAACAATAAAACAAGGTCACAGTGGCATGTGTAGAGATGCAAAGAGAAGGTGAAGCTCTGTGGGGAAAGCTGCTGGAAACCACAACACAGACAATACAGAGCAGCCTGGCAGAAAACAGGAGCCCTCATGCTCTACAAAACAGCATATTCCTTCCCCATCTCCTGTGCTCCCAACACTGAGGGAGTAGTCTCAGTTCCTAACTTTTGCAGGAAAGAGAGGCAGAAAACTGTATGCAAAATGACTATGTGCCTGGTAGAATTAACAGCAAACATCAAGACAAAATTTTCTCTTGTCCCTGACTGTCAGCATTTTTCTGGGATGGAGGTCTGTGGTACTGTTTTGATAACAAAGCTTGTTGATAGGGGTACAAAGGAGGCCCTTGGAGGTCAAACACCACCCTTGGAAATGGAGCGAGAAGTTTACCAGACTAACAATGTTGTTTTCGGTGTTTGACCTTAAACAGAACATGAAGCTTGCAGGATAAATGAAAAGCAGAGTTATAAACATGAATTGAAACAAGTTTTTCAAAGTTCTATTTAAAATGCAAACATGAAAAAGAAACAGAAAATAATCACATATGAACAGAAAAAACCCAACCAAACCAAAAAGCTGCTATTAGACCTACAATGGGGGAAGTATTCAGAGGAGATATATCACCTGTTACTTAGTATTTCTATAATTCAGGCCAAGTAACTGAAATGATCAGCCAGTCCAACCTGGCTGGAAAAGCCATTTTTCTGTGTTGGAGCTCAGATTTTATGTTATTTTCAGTGGTGTTGATGGAATGAGATGAAGAGATTAGGTTTCACCTATACTGCAGTAAAGATCTGTGGACAGAATTTATCTCCAGATCAGAGCTCAGGCCCAGACTTGGAGGCACGATGTACAGTCAGTGAGTACAGTGACTTTGGTGGCCATTGCTGCAAATGCCAGCAGCACACCCAGCACCTCTCAGAATTTGGCCTTATGCACAGAGGTCTGAATCAACTTTTGGCCAGATGATTCTCTCCAAGGATAGATGGAGTTTCACTGAAAACATTGTCACATGCTGTGTGGCATTATATTCTTAACATATTCTGTTATCCTGGTGTGTTAGAGTCCTTTACAGTGAGGCAAACACTACATCCCTGAAACAAAAATACCTAAGAGATACAGAGAGAACCAATATGGGAGAAAATGGATATTTGTAAGGAGTTCTTAAAAACAAGATTTTCTGTTCTGTGTTTTGATTCTATTTTTTCCCTTCCAAATGGGCACAAAATGTTAGCATTTTCCTCATTTTTCCCTTCAGCTGCAATTTTCAAAACCTTTCAGTTCAATGTTGACTCAATGGCATAATTTTCAACATACATTTCAAAGCACATTTCAAAAAATGGAAGGTCATTGCAAAGTAAAACTTCAAAAAACTTTGCGAAAACATCTTCAAAGCTTCTTGTTAGAAATAACAACATTTCAGCATAATTGACATGGCACTAGATTTCCTGAAGTCAAAATGGAAAGATGTTCTTGAAGTGAGTTTGGCAGTTGACTGTAATATTCTCTGTAAATTTGAAATAACTAAGAACACACTGATCTTTTGACCACACGACCCAGTTAGCCTAGTAACAACGTGGGCCATTCCTTAGGATTTTCCTTCCAGAAAGAAGAGTTTGCTGCTAAAAGCTGAGCTCAGGATTATCATCTGCATGTCACTGTGAGGTGAGGGGACTTGCCCAAGGCCATGGTGAAAGTCAGAGGTGAACATAAGTAAGACCTAGGTAGGTAAGATGCTAATCTTGCAATCAGACCATGATTTTACTCTATGGGAAGCAGTGAAAAAGAAAAAGAACTAGTGGTCCACATAGTTTAGAAGGAACCTGAAAATCTCGTTATGATGACAGCAATTTCTTCTGGGAATACTGCATGACACTGGCAACGCATCCTCTCATGATGTGGATAATGTCCCTGTTTTGGAGACTTTTGCAGCTCGAATTCAGGTGTGCTAAATGGAGGAATTTGCCTTATGACCATGGGACTGACCAAAGGAGAGAGAAAGGCGGGCAGGATTAGCTGCTGGCCTGGTTTAGTTGTTTACCCACTGTCACAAATTTACTTATATATCACCACACTGTTGGTTAAAAAGGCTGCAAGTACTGTTTTGTTCTTCCCTTTTCAAACCTGGAAATGTATTCCTCATCTATGTCCTCCCAGCCCTACTCCGTAGCGCTCTGTTTGTATGATAATGGTGAGATACCGCTTTCTTTTCACAAACCAGAAGCCAGGTTTCTTCTCCATTCATCCATTATAGAGCGAGAACAAGAAAATGAATACTCTTATATCCATTATAGATATCAAGAGACTGAATCTACCTTTTCATTCCAAGAGCTAGAGATGACTACATAGCTCATGAATTACAAAGCAATTTTGGGACACAACAGCAGCAGAAACAGTACTAGCGTTTGGCACAATGTACTGCACAGATGTGGTATCCAGAGATTGAAAAGGAAAGGGAATTTCTATCTATTTACCCATCCATCCCATTACTCTGTGGCTTTTACTTCCAATGTGGGAAAATAAAATCTTTTACATGCTATTTTTTCCGTGCATACTCTAGTTAAATGCTGTTGATTTATGAAGCCTATATCAGTGGCATAAAATATAAGTATGCCACAGAATTTGAAGAGGTATGTTCAGACAAATATGCTGGAATACCTGAATCTGTGAATTAAGATGCATAGTAAAAAAATAATAAATATGTTGTTACCATAAATTAGAGCTGTAAAGATTTTTTTTCTTACTTGTTGGCAAAGGGAGCTATCTCTCCAGTGTCAAGATTGAACTGCAGGGCACTAATAAAACATGACACAAATAACAAATAAATTTCCTCTATATTGAATGTTTTGAGATTTATTGAGGTCTCTTATACCAAGCTCTATTGGGAGTTGTATAATAAAACATATAAAATTTATGGCTAGGAGATAAAATGTGGATAAAATAACCATTGCCTTACAATATTATTTCAACTCTTGCATCTAATTTGAATATTTTTTAAGACAAAACATGCAGCTTTGGTGGAAAAAGGCATTTCCACTGAGTGAAAGTCATGACAGTACTTTGAAACTGAATTGCGAAGAGAGAGTACATCAAGTTTTCCTGACATTTTACAAATACATAGATTTACATATAAACTAGTGATTAACTCTCTTTAAGCTACATGAGGGTTTTAGTCATTTGTACACGTGTATTTTTTTTCCAGTTTTCAACAGATTTCTACTTCCTTTAGCACATAGTTTAGGTACCCTCACTTGGCTAATTTAAACTGTATGGAGCAGATCCTCAGCTGGAGACACAGAACAGTGTTGCACTGATTTATGCCATCTTAAAATCTGGCCAAGTTCAGCTCTGAAAATAAATTCCAACTAACCTGACTGCATGGATACAAGTGTAAGTGAGTACAGACTGCAGCTATGACTCGGTTTTCATTCATGGTAGTGTCAGTTCAGAGATGAAGCAATGGCTTTCATGTTGGCTTGAATGTAAGCCAGCAGGAGGAAAAAACAATTCATTTTTTGGACCTAATCTTACTGCTGCTTGATTCTGTGTTGGTGAAACTGCACTGACATAAAGCTGTGATCACTCCCCACTTATACACAGAAACAGAAATGACTTCACATTTTATTCTACTGCTCCATTTTACAGAACTTGCCACAGCAGATGTCACATTTTTCAAAACTTCATTATCCTTGATACTGTCAATTTAACTGAAAAATAAACCCCTTTTTCAATAAGTGTAACATAATTTTTCAAGAAAATTCCCATATGGAAAATTTGGATATGGGAGATTGTTACCAGCAAACCTGAGCCTTTTACTAGGAAACCTTTTCAGGAAAGAAGAAAGGAAAGATCCTTCTTTTCTGTAAATTTATAGCAGGTCTCTCTATTCTCTGTTTTTCAACTATTCCCATTTAAAGAGGTCCTGAAAAACACTGTCACCCACTGAAAAGACCAATCTTCCTTCCCCTGCAACATAAACATTTTTTTGAAAGGGTTCTGCATTAAGGTAAGGTGCACTGGAAATCCAAACCTTCCCTGGAATCCCAAAGAATTTGGACAGTTGCAGTGGTGGTGCATCCTCCCTCTATGCTATTAGACCACCATTCAAACACAGTTTTCAGCGTCATTTTCCAGAAGGTGAGAAGCAAACAGAGACAACAGCTTCAAGTTGTGACAGGGGAGGTGTAGATTGGCTATCAGGAAAAATTTCATCATGGAAAGGGTTGTCTAGCCCTGGAACAAGTTGCCCTGGGAAGTAGAGGAATCACCATCTCTGGAGGCATTTAAAAGATGTGTAGATGTGGCACTTAGGGACATAGTTTAGTGGTGGACTTGGCAGTGCTGGGTTAACGGTTGGACATGTTGATTTTAGGGGTCTTTCCAACCTAAACAATTCTATGATTCTCTTCTGCCCAGATGGGTTAACTACATTAAATAGCTGTTTACCTAGATATTTATTTTTCAGAAAGTTGACACCTACTCTAGGTTATTTAGCAAAGAACTACCAGCAGCTGTCAGAGGTAATGGTGTGTTTAGTGTGTACTTTGAAACCAGATGTTATCACTGACCTTGAGGTGAAAGGCTCAGTAACCGCTTCCTAAGTCTTCTGAGCACTTTCAGTTACACAGTTAAGGTAAGAAGTATCTTAGTGAGCTTCTTTACAGAAACTGTCCCAAAGATTTAATGGCTAATGCTCTTTCTGACCATTTTTACTACTCTAACCTTTCTCCTCTTACGGGCTTAGGGAGCCTGCCCTTCTGAGTGCTATAAATTAGTATAAAAATCTCCTTTCTGCACGTATTTTCAGGCACTTTTTTTTGGTTTGTGAGGTCGTGTGTTGCTTAGCAGAGACATGATTCCATACCTGTTAAAACAATAGATTGAAGAGTTCCTTCTGTTTTTCTTCCCCAAAAAGCATCTGTGGAATGCAGGGGATTCTAGCCCAGCCATGCACATCAAACAATCCCCAAAGTCATGTCCTCTGGTGAGGTCAGAGGTGCATAGGCCTTTTTTACCTTTTAGGTCTTTGGTAACGATCTAGTGTAATATGGTACTGTTCATCTTTCTGCCAAAGGTAGCTATTTATCTTATCTGTTTAATATTTACCTCATGTGCAGAACAGTGCAAGGATAATTTGGCAAATAATCTGCCACAAAATCAACCCTCCACTTCTGGATGAAATGCACACAGTACGGGGGAACGGTTTGCCCACAGTATTCCCTGGGAATGGTCCAAATAGTGTCAGCCATGTGTTAGAAGTAAGCTTTTCTACCTCAAGGGCAATAATTTGGGCTAGGCAAAAGGGCAGACCATGACGGTTAATAGAAGTGGATGGTTTTGGCAACTGGGATGCCTCCTGCCACTATGAGAGGGAGTACATTTTGCTGCTTCTATTTTGTTTTGCCTTTTAATTTATCTGTCTGTAAAGTGGGTTTGGTACTTATACTTACCTGACCATAAGGAGTGGTGTTTAAACCTAATGAATATGGGCTTTTTGAACTCCCTGGATGAAAGAAACTATGTAAGTGCAAATTATCCTCTTGTCTATCCTCTCTGAAGTCTAACCTACTTTGATGTGATTGTGATCTATGTCACTTGTAGTGTGTATTATAGGAGGGGTTTTCACAGCAATGAATGTAAGTAAAGCTTTGAATAACACGAAGTAACTCATGAATGTCTAAGTTCAAACACAGGATGGAAATTATTATTTTAGGCATAGTTCCAGGCTTTGGTTAACATATCTTTAATTCTTAAATTACTTGCTCTCCATTTACAGCTTTCATATCATCCTTGACTCATTAGAGGCCAGACCCTCATGCTGGAATAGATCATCGGTACTTTGCTGACACCAATAGAACCTTTGTGATTTGTACTTCACTGAGTGCCTAGGCCAATGAAGGGTATTCAAAAAACACAGCCCGGGGCTGTACTCCATCGAACTGGTTAGGAAAAGTGATGTGAACAAAAGCTGCCAAATATGAAAGCAGAAATTCTTAAATGTTATACTCTTGCACTTACAGGGTAACTGTATAGGTTAAATAAACCACCTCTTGATTTGTACCACCATTCACTTTTGACCTTTGGACTAGGAATGCTTTGAGGAAATCTTAGCAATTCCTTATAAATATATTAATATAAATATTATATATCTAAATATTTGAGAAATAATTCCAATGGTTTTTCCTCTCCAGCTGACCCAGTTTGAGTCAGTCATGCAAGCAGGTAAGCAGGTTTGTTCACATATGGCTATCTCAATTCCCTTGCTGCACTCTGTGCAGTTAGCCCTGGAACATCATAGTGCTGTGGGCTCCTCTCAGCAGGCATATCTGTTGAAGACTTTCTACTAGGAGAAAAAAACCCCAAAAACTTCCATTTTTCTAGTCCTATGGTGAAGTTTGATGGGGAACAGAGTTTACAGCAAGAGAAAAGGAAGGAAAAAAGAAGGAAGAAAAGAGGAGGAAGCTAAAAAATTCAGAAAATTTTCAGGATGTACAAGGAGAAGGATGGATATCAGAAAGATCTATCAGAAAGGTGGTTTTTCAGTTTCGACTCTCCTAGAAGTTTATTGGCTTGGAAGAACTGAGGTCTCAGCAAACTACTACCATAGACTTTTCACAGGAAATATGGAGGAATTTTTATTTTTTAAAATCCCCAAAACCCTGATACAAACTCCCAAAATTCCTTCCTATGTACCTAGTATCCCTACAGACCATATACTGCATGCACCTTCCTACAGGGTGAATACTACATGTGGGAATGCAGGAAGCAAGAAGTGGAGAATAGCAGCTGGAACCAGAAGACCAAACCCAATTCAGCAGCTGAGCTGGGTGTTCCCTCTCACTCCTGTTTTCCAAGCAGTACTTGATTCACTAAAACCATTCTGCCCAATGCTCTGTCTTGTAATTATTTTTCAAGACAGGTTCTTGGAAAATTCTTCCCTTGATGGAAATTATGGGAAGGCAAAATATACCTACAGATTCATGCATTTGCACTATTTGCTGCTTTTCATTTCCAACTAACCTCCTTCCACCTTCATTTTAAACAAGAGGGACTTGTGCTTCATCTCTGTAAAGTCAACGGCAAAACCATAACTGATTTCAGGGGAACAAATGCTTTCAGTTGTAACAGAATACTGATAATACTTACCATTGTATTGAACTGTTGCATTTCTTCCACCTTATGAAGCATTCCCTCCCTACCTTTTTGTTGCAGTGAAAGTCTAATTTAAACTGTTTAATATATAATTAAACACATTGTGAAACATGTAAATTCTTTCCCTCGATATTCCTACATTTGAGACTGCTTTTTTTCACTGCCAAAATATTTTTATGCCATTGAATTTTTTTTTTTTTGCATTACCATCACATTTAGCCTTAGCTTGTGCAGAAAGCACAGTACACCTGATTTTAAGAAAAATAAGACTCAGCCAATGATAAGAACATTTTTTTTTCCAGGGTAGTTCATGAGGGGATGGGGGATAATTTTCCAGCACTCTCTCAATTCTGATTGCCATAAGAGGCATTTCAAGTGTTCAGCTCTTTGGTTTCAATGTGTGCTCTAATGATTGCACCTTGGTGGAAACCCTGAAATACCAATTTTCTTAAATAAATAAATAAAAAAGTTCCTTAGTTTGGAAGTAGTCCAGATTAAGAGTAAAGGAGTCGGAAGCCCAGAGAACACTCTTT
>NW_008237619.1:4834038-4855108 GCF_000691975.1 Corvus brachyrhynchos
GGGCACCCCCGCCCACGGGAGCCTCTTCTCGCTCTCTGGTCTGGCTTGGCCTGGAGGCTGCCCTGCAGAGCTGAGCTGGAACCACAAGCTGACAGTCTCTGCAAGGGCCCTCCTACCCAGCAGCTGAGGGAAGACACCAGGCCTTGGGAAGGCGATTCCTTTCGGGACCATCTCCCCGGACCTCTTCCTGGGTCAGAGCCACTGACCCCATCACCAGTTGTAATAAGACACAAGGCTTTTCTGCAAGAATAATTGAGTGAGTGGTTTTTTTCATATACTCCTCTATTCCTGGCCACTTTTAGGGACAGGATCCAGCTAGACTACCAGAATATTTAGTCTAATGTGTATATTCTTAATAGCCATCCCACCACAAGCAGCAATACAAAGAGCCTTGAACAGTGCCCGTTCTGCAGGGAACTGGGAGCGTTTGGTGCTTCTGAAAATCAGACCACTTGTTCTGATACCTAGGGAGACCAAAGTCTGAACATGTAAGACCTTTCCTGTGACTCATTGTTCATCACCTTCTGCAATGCCACTACAGGGATGCAGTTAAAGCCCAGCAGTGTTGTTTCTTTTTTTTTCAAAGAAAAATGACTACTTGATAAGCCTGAACCCCATCTAGATACAGTGATATCACTTGCTTCATTAGACAGGGGTGCTAGGCTTGTGTTGCTCTTCATGAGCATGTTTTGCATCTCTGCTAGCTGGCTATTAATTGTGCTAACCATTTTGTTTAATATTAGGGCAAAAAGGCACTCCTCCTGATATGCCATTTAGGTTAAATGCATTCTCCTTCTGTTCAACTTGCCTGATACTGTAATGCTAAGCCAAGAACTTATCTTAGTAAAAAGATTAAATGTATCTCTGAGGAATGCACAAGATCATTACAGTTGAATCATGAGGTTAAAGTGTTGCACTGAGGTTGCAAAATATCAGATAAAGAAGAGATTGAAAGGATAAATCCTGACTCATTTAGCATAGTTGCCCTATTCCACCTGCTAATGAAATTGGTATGTAAAGTGCATCAAAAAAGGGCTCTACATGTTAGATATTTCAGTACAAGTTACATTGCGTTCTGCTATGGAAAGTGATGGCTGATTGTAATCATTCTTTAGGCTTGTTTTTCACTTGGGATCAGAGGAATGTAATTCAAACATAAAGAGGGTTGCCAATAATTTATTCTCAAAGAGCCCTATAAAGATATGTGGCCAATACTGTGGCCTCTTTCAGGAAAAATAATGGTCAGACATTTTGCATGAAATTATCATTTCATTAATGTACCAATCGTTCCAAATGCTTTCAGACTTAAGTATGAATTAAACAGTATCATATTCATCTTAGAGCTGGAGATACAAGCCTCATCACCTGCCATGCCATTACACTTTATTCGACTCTGGAAACAGACTCGTGCTTATAATATTTGAGCCAGTGAAGAAAAGCACTTCATCAGTGGAGCAGGTCTAGGGTGGGCGACCACTAACCCTCTTCACTGGTGAGTATTTCAAATGCAAGCAGACCAATTTTAAAACAATTAAGAAGACATTGTTAGGTGAGACTGCATCAAAGAGTAATTATACTGCACTGTTACTGGATAATATTAGGGAAAAAGGGATGTTTTCCAGCCTTTCCCAGCAAGTTTGCATGCATAAGGTAAATGTGATATCGCTTTAAGGCAATGCATTCTACACATGGGGAATATAGCCTGACATTACCTTAAAATTTAGGATGGTATTTTTATAATCAGTCAGAAATGAGGGTTCTCTGCCACATTTTGCATTATATAAGTCGTATATGACAATACTTATGTCTTAAAGTGCCATAGGCATCCAAAGGTAGGGTTTTAAATAGATGTCAGGCTGAAGGTGTATTGAAAAATGATCACCAAAATAATATCATTTAGACTTTAAGTATGTGCCTTAAGTGTTATCCAAGTTAAATTCTCATGACCTCATGGCTGTGACCTTTGAATATCTTAGAAGGGGATGAAGATTTCAGTGAACTGTTGATAGCTATGTTAGAATAGTCTGTAAGCTCATGTGAAAAACGTGTTTTGTATGAAGGCTGAGCTTCTGATCTCGTCATGCAGCTCTGCTGAGTCTGTGGTTTCCAAGCATATCTGCCATAACAGGCTCTAACCACAGCCAAGGTGGGCTGGAGCCTAAATTCTACACCCTCTTCTGCCACAGCTTAGTCCTTATAGTGCTAAACACTGAAAATCAAGTAGTCCCCTAGACAGAAAGACTAATGAGCCTCATTTCCTGTAAATTTATGGCTCATGGCTAATTGGATTTGGCTGTAGGGAAAATGAAAGAGCCACCTGAAGTTTTCCTTTCAGCTGTAGCTTCTCTACAGGCTTTTTCCTGAGTGAATGGATTTCCAGATGCCAAGTAAGGATTGAACACTTTCTGGTTCTTCTTTCTCGCTTGTCGAAGGCACATTATTTCCTATGCTCACACACCTATTTTCATATAACTAATTGTTGGAATTATGTTCCTATATTCTACCCACATCAAATTTGATTAGAATTGGACTGTAGGTCAGAATATCCTAAAGCAGAGTTGATCCAAGAACAAAAGCCCTGCTTCTATAAAAAAGATAATCAGCTTTTGGAGGCCAATCTAAGTCTACAGAGCAAACTCATTGTCTCATGCAGAACCAAGGAGTCACAAGCTCAGAAAAAACGCAAGTGAAAGTCAGGCAAGTAGCACTAGAATCACAGCATCTAAGAATCAGGACACAAATTTGCAGCACGCAGCAGAACTGAAGAGATTGGAGTAGAGATTTTTGCTTGAAAATTTGACAGTTTCTCAATATTCATAACCAGCAGTGTCCACGTGGGCTCAGGTTCCGTCTTATTGTTCTGTTTATTTCCTAAGGAATATTTTCATGAAATAGAAATCACCATTACTTCCTGGCAACTGGAAGAGAGACAAGAGGCCATTGCCTTCACCTCATACCAATCAGGAACTAGGAGACTGCTGCTGCCGTGGCTTTTCAGAGAGGGTATACAGAAGGCAACGAGTGAAAAGATCTTCCTTTCTCTTCTCCTTCTCTAGCTCTCCAAAACTTACACTTCTCAAGCTGACTCCTGAGCCACCTCCTCCTCTCTGCTCCCTCCCTCAGTGAATTAATTACCTTTCCCATGTCTTAGGTTCTTCTTCTGCTCACTAAAGTCAGTGTTAGCCTAACCCAAACACCACCTGCCGCTATCCTGATGAGTACTAGAAATCTGCAGGGTGTGTTATTAGCTGTATGTTATATGTGGGAAAATTTAGATAGAGAGAATTTAAGTGACTTGGTCTGACAGAAAACATGGTTCAATGACTTCATATGAGCCTTACATGAGAGCACACAGCAGAATATGAGGGTTTGTGCAACTCAGTTATAGAAAGGCAACATCAACTTCTGTTGGCAGGGCTGTCACTTGCTTAAGAGGTTTCTCTAACTCTGACTCAACCTCCCTATTCAAAGTCCTTTAGCAACCTCGATTCTCTGTGATCTGGAAAGTCCAGCACAACTTACAGCTAGCTGGCAGAATGCTTTGTTAGGGAGTCTTAAGCTTTGAGATTGCTGAAAAATCTTCTAAGGGCTTTCATATCTGTTTATGGATGAGGAAAAGGCAGCAGAGAGAGAGAAAAGAGATAGGAAGAACATGAGAACCTTCAAAAAGTGTCTTTGACTGGAGATTTCAGAGTACAGGAAGAAAGAAAAGGTTTGGTTATTTCTGGAGGGTTTTTTCCCCAGAAAATTAGAGGTGAATCAAACAAGTACTTTCAGTCATTTTTATGAATGAGAACTCCCAACCAAAAATATCCATGAAAAGGAAAAAACTAAAAAATGCAAGCAAAAAATTCCTAAGCCAGCAAAACTCCTGAAACATCAGTTTAATATGCTCCACACGTGAAATATTTATATGTGTTTAAAACCAGATGAAATTTCACAGTGGTTGTCTTATGTAACCACAAGGTTGCATTAACAAGTCTGAAGGTGACAAAAGCATGCATGAATGTGGTAAGCTCTTTATGCATGAAAGAAACAAGGCCAACAAAGACCTAAGAAAAAAAAAAAACAACTTCAGTTTATGTTGCTTTTCAGGCACTCAAGGCTGTGGACTACCTGAATGCATATTTTTTGCAGTGCTGGGTTTGCATTAAAGTCTGAAAATGAAACAGGGATTTGCCTCTTTGGATGTCATAGCCATAATTCAAGAAGTAGATAAAAAATGTTTTAACAGAGAAAATGAAAATATTATTTTATTAGCAGTATAGCTACAAGGCAACATGGGAAACAAAGCAATTAAAGTAGGAACTATGGATAGTTTTGTAGAAAATAAAACACATCTAGCACGATAAAAGTCACAGCAACTTAATGTGGGCCCATCTAGTTGTTTAATGCCTTAAATATGCCTGTGTATAAACGTACACAAACTGGAGAGACACAAGTATACACAGACAGGCTGATTTAGAGAGGTACAGGCTTCTTTGGTTTTGCTGTTACTGTTGTCATTGGGTCTTTAGAGAACCCTGTCCAAGATGCTTTCCTGTGTCTGCTCTTTACAATGATAAGAAACTGAGCTGACCTCAGCCAAATGTGATAATATTTTTCATGGCAATTACAGTTAGTAAGTGTTTGCAAACAGATCTAGAGTATCCCTGGTGCCTCTTCCTGAGGCCAGCCTCCTCTCCCCTGCAGTCAGCCAGATCACATCCCATTCATGACACTTACTGACATCTCACATACATGCATTCAGTATGTGCATTCAATACTTCCAGTATTCTATTTCTTGCACTGGATAGAAATCTGATTCTAAGCCTAAACCATGATTCACAGCCAAATGATGGCATCATGTCCTCTTTCTACATTTTCTTTTTCCTTTGGTGGTTTGCACTTTGCTTCATGATGATAAAGAGCAACCGGATCCTTCTTAGACTTTATTCTGTTAGCCTTTTCATTCTTGTAAGACAATTCTTCAGCCTTTATGTGATCTAAACACTTTTCTTTTTCTGTTTTATGTGCCCAGCTTCTGTTCATCTTCTTGAGTAAGAAACTTACTCCATAAGAGGCATCGCTCTGTCAGTGCCTTGAACAGTGGCTCCAAAACATAGCTTGCCTTCCCTGCAAAGATCCTCCCAACACACTTCTGCAACACAGCTGCCTTCCTTGCATTTGAAAAGCACTAGTCATCATCTTCACCTGTGAATTAATAACTGCATGCAGATTTTCCCTAAACTCCAGGTGCAAATACCAGGGTGACAACAAGTACATATATACAACCCAAACACCCGTAATATCACTCACGACAAAATGTTATCTCAGACCATGATGCTCTGATACAGTGGAAAATAGGGATCATTAATCAGTACTATCTAGACCTATGGTATGAAATATTCAACCCATAATACCCATGTGTTATTAAAGAGAGTACTGTTAGGCTGCTTTGGATACCAAATTGGTCTCCAATTAGCATTTTCCCTTCTATTTTTTTCACATCAGGGACCAGCAGGAAACCAATGAATGGCAGCTAAGCAATGAGAGGAATAAAAGCTCTTGAAAGCAAAAATCATCAAGTCAATAATAATTCTGTTCCTACTACCAAGGGAAAACATAAGTGTTGTATAAATGAGCCTTATGCCTTTGTATGCCAGTCCATAAATATGTAGTTCTGAAGAGAGAAATCAATATTAAGTAATTCACTGCAACAGATATAATTAGAGAACAATTCCTGCAATATTCCTCTCTCCCTCCTTGACAAAAATATTCTTTTCTTCCTTACATATATGATTCTTGTCACACCAAAGAATTTTCAGTGGAACAAATACAAATCCTTAGAATTATAACAATGAAATATGCAAAAGAGAGAAGAAAGGAAGGTTCCTTTGCAATGTTGATCATACTAATTGCTTTTGTAGCTAAAATCTTGGTTGGGAATAATTCAAGGTATAATTATCAAGTTAGAAATTGATGAGCATCCTGTAGGAGCTTGAAAAAAGAGGGAAGTAGAAATCAAAGGATCCTAAAGATATAACCTAATGCATAAGAATATTGTAAATTTAAATATGAAAATGGATCAGCTTCCCTTTCATTAAAAATGGGGAAATGTCTCCTGAATATATCTTTAAAAAAGAAATAAAACCAACCATTACCAGCAGAACACTAATATTCACTAATGAATATTCGATGTTAAGGAGAAAAATAATACCTAATGTATGGTAAAGATCTAAGACATACATATGCCTTGCTCTAAAGTCCACCAAAATTGTTATGGGGATGCCCTGTATCAACTTGGAAAGACTTTGGATTAGTTCCAATTTGTACTGAAGCAAAGGCAGACTCACAGAAAATATCAAGAGTTCAAGTGTCTGTATCTTTCCAATAATGTTAGCTAAGAAGGGGATTCAAATGCTAGAGATGCAGGAAATTCCATCCTGCAGTCATCCTTTTTCAAAAGGCACTGAAGACCTTTACCCCTTTTTCTGGCAAGACTGAAAATATGTTATATTTTCAACCCACAACAAAATGATCAGCATCCCCACTGGCCTAAGGCATGATTGAAGTTCTGGGGAAGTACTTGTACTTTCTTCCTCTGCTACAGTTCATCAGATGGGTAATTCTCACTACCACAAGTCAGAGCCACAGGACGTCCTCTCAACACAGGTAGGAAGGATGAAATCTTCACTACACGTAGGAAGGTTAGTGGCCTCCACATTTATTTTGGGCTGTTCAGTGGATTGCCACTGAGCCCCTGTTACCTAAAAATTGTCCACCAGCTTTCAGGTTTTATGTAGCTTTTTCCCCCCATTCCTCCATTTTATAAAAATAGTCTCTATAGCAACTGTTTTGCATCCTGCTGCATCTGAAGGACAGGGACAAAAGGGACACGGTTTATTTCAAGGGATGTTTTAATTTCCAAAAGTCTTTTCTTAAACAGCACATGTGCAATATATGCATATACTTCGTATGTACTAAAGTTTCTGGTATTCGCACAGATTCCTGTGACCTCCCACAAAATGCCTTACCTGAGATTCCTGACAGCAAGGATTCCTGGCCCAGCAAGCACAGTGCACTGCGCTCCCATCGTCTGTAAAGTTAAACCCCAGAGTTTGGTCCCAAAATAATCTGAGTGAATAGTCACGTTTACCCTTCAAACTGCACTCTATCCAGGATTATGCTGGAAACATGCACGACGTTTTAGGCCAAGATGTCTCAGAGGTAAAGCATTATTTCTTTTCCATGTGGTGGCAGCGGACTGAAGTGTTTACCATTCATTGCCCACAATGAGAAGCAAAGATAATGAACAATGACTTTGAAATTAATATGCAGTAACAATAAATCAGTTATTTAAAGTAATTGAAAATTATTATGATTCTAGTTTATAGTGAAAAAACATTCACATTCAAGATTTCTCCTTTACAAAAGCCCTGTTCCCCAAAACTGCCATTTTGCTTTTACCTTGGCAATGTTTACTTTTTAGCTGCAGCTCTTGAAAATTAGCCAGTACATGCTTTTGCCTTTTAGGCTAATTTAAATGAAAGTGATACTAGATTGTATTATACCTCTTTAAAATACTATTGTAAGAGACAGCCTGGGGAACCACTCCCCAGCTGCTTTAGAACAATGCACAATTCTGTTTAACTTCCCAAGCAGCGAATGCTGGTTTATCATAACTGCTTGGAAGGTTGCCATGCTACAATCCAACTCTTTTCTTTATTATTGTAATTTCTTACTTCTTAAACTCAGAGGATGGATACCCAGTGGACTGGGGAGAATATTTTGTGTGATTCTGACGCCTTTGAGAAAATCAAGCTATGCCGTTTGCTTATCGAACTCATCGAACATGGAAACGCTCAGGCAATGCATACACACTGATAATTGTGCAGTGCCTATGGATGTAAGCACTTGTGATATATAGCTGTATAATGGGTGCTGAGAAGGTGCTTGGAGCAGAGAAAGTATGGTGTGTGAAGTTAAAACAACGTGTTGCTGGTCTGCAAGAGTATATGCTCTCCAAAAACACACATACCATTTTGTTCAGTTTAACACTCATAATCACATACTTTAGAAGTAGTTCCACTTACAAATTACATGCAGAGTTTATCTGCAGAAGTAACTGAAAAAGAGCATAAATTTCAGGATGAATAGGCACTGGTCAATTTTTACAATTAGGCAGATTTCTGGCGCCTGAAATGTTTATTTGAATATCAAAGATAAGAGAAAAGAAGTTGCTGTAGATGAAACCAGTGATAAACTACCTTGTAATCTTAATTTCCTGAAAAGGCAGGTTATGTATTTCGTGGAAATACAGGCTATGCAATTTTGCTTTCATTCTGTTGAGGAACACCGCAAGTATTTGGTTCCTGATGGAGAAAAACACCGTAATTTCTTTGGACATACAGTATTGTAGGGAACATCTCGGCAATGTCAAGACTGATTTCCACAGCCAGACAGAAGAGCAATGACACAGAGGCTGGCCAGCATCACACTTGACCCACAGGCTGAGGTGGTTTTATTTCATCACAAGCAGAAGGGAATAAGTTCACTGGGAACCCGTGGGAGTGGGGAAATGGGCTTAATGCAACTTCTTGCCTGACTAGGAAACCATGGGCACCCAAACCCTCTCAGAACTACATCTACTGTATTTTCAAAAACACTAGCAATGGAAATTCCTGGATATGTTCAGTAAGATTTTGGATATTTTGTCCTCTAGATGACAGAGATCTTCATGCTGAGAAAAACAATACTGAAATGGATGAAAAGATTTCTGCTTTTGGTGGAATAGGACTCTTGCATTTAAAGAGTTGGTTTTTTTTTTCTTACAGGGGCCTGATTCACTCTAGTATTTGAATACCAGAAGGGTTTGGACTTCCAGGGTTTGGTTTGCTGTTTTTTAGCTTTTCAAGAATATCAGTGATGACACAGTATAGTACTGCAGATTTTGAGAAAAAAACCCAAATGAATTAGGTTCTTTCTCTTTTCTTTTTTCTCTTAGATATCCATTTATCTCCGCGAGTAACTAAGTCTACAGGAGAAGCCGGCTCAGGCATTTCTATCAATTTCAACTAAAAGAATAAAAAAAAAAAGAGAAAATGAAAAAAAAAGATCCCAAAGATGATGAGCACCATTGTCACTGATGAAAAATCTTTTACCTTTAATAAAGGTAAAAGATCACACAAAATCCTGTGATCTCCACTAGACTTTAATCTGTGAAAATTCCTATTAAAGCCAATAGGAATTTTGCCTAATGAAAGAGAGAAAGCTTTTCCCCCAGAACTACAGTATTTTACAGAAATGTTTCAAAATCTGCAGTTGGAATAGGGTCATCTAGAAACTCTTCTGGAATAGTTACAGTTTTCCATAATAGCATTGCAGCCAATATTTGTACAAAAGTAGACATGAATCAAGCTAAAATTACCCTCAAGTTGACTTTAAAATTCTGAAATCAATATTTAGTTAAGGAATTAATTAAGCTAAATTAATAAAATTAATTAATTAAACTTAATGGATTTAGCTTAAACTTTAGAAGAACTGTAAGAAGGGGATCTTTAGCAGGTGGGGCTTGTCTTACCTTCTGTGCTTTTAAATTACTACATAACTTGTCATGCCTGAATCTCTCCAGGCTGCCTATACTGTAACTAGGAAATGCCTAATAGTTACAGAAAGGATTCAAGCATGAGTGTTTTGATTTTTCTCCTCTCAGTGATTCTTTACATGACCTCCAGTAAACTCCCCAATGCCAGCCTATGTATTTGTTTAAATAGGAAAAGTTACGCCACAAAAAATAATCTGATCTCACAAAAGGTGCTGCAAAATTTAATTATTATATGAACATGCTCAGTGATCCTTAGGTGACAGTCTAAATACAGTGTGACTGTTACACTTTGGATTGGTGCTCTACCATGAAAATAAAACTCCCTATACTGTACACCTGATAAATTAGTCTGAGGAAAAGGGACACCTGTAGCTCAGATGCCTGCCAGTCTCTGTAGCTGGGCTACAAAGGCCTTTGTATGCGTGTGCACGCATTCCAGCACCAAGCTACAGACTGTTACTCTAACTATTCCCAAGTATTTTCATTTTACTGAGCAGGTTCCAGCAATCAGATGGATTAATGACATGTTGCCTCATAACAACAAGTCAAGTGTTCCTCCTTATGAAAAGATAAAGTAAAATAAACCACTCCACTAACAAGATTCATTAAGAAGGAAAGCAGCCTGATTCAACAGAGATGCAGCACAGCGCACCTGCTGCACAGCCTGCCTACAGCTCCAGCTGTGGGAGGGGAGGAGGGGGAAAGTGCTGGATGTTAGCCAGCACTGCCTGCCCCCACACAGTGTGCTACCTTTTGGAGAGCATCCTAGGGTGCACAACAAATCCCTGAAAAAGAGTGCATGCTAACTGTTGTTTCCTAAATCGCAAAAGGTCTTGCTGTCAAGGAAACACGAAGTTAACTAATGCATTTTTCAGGCCTTCCGATGTTGCTATTTCTCACTTCCTCTCTCATTCCCCAGCACAAGCTGCCAGAAGGAGCAAAAGCACAAACTGCATAAACACCAAGCTAATCATCTGAGCCCAATAAGTGATTAGAATCCTCAGGTCAAACTAGTGAGCACTGGGGATGCTCACCTCTTAGCTCAAACTTTGAGCACCTCATAGACTCAACCTACAGAACACCATCAGCCGCAAGTCTCTTTTAGCCAATCGCTCCTGACATCATATTTCAATATCTGCAGTGCATTGCCACTGCATCTTTACACCTGTCAGCCACACCCATACCTTTGTCATGGTTATCACTAGTAACATGAAAACTATGGGAAATGGCTTCGAAAAACTGGTAGACACAAACTGGTAGACACAAACAGGCATATATATATATATGTAGGTAAAGAAACATATGCAAATTCACTACAGGGCTTACTATTTATGTTTCCCTTCTGTTTCCCTTGTAACATGGCTATTTGCACTGTTTCTGTCATAGGTTGCAATAGAAGCAACTGAATGTCATGCTCCTACTGAAGCTGCAGAAGCTTTGATTTCTCTAAGCCTGGGTTTACGTCTTGTCTTTGTATTCTCTTATCCTACTGATTTCAGTTCTGAGCTGATGCATCTCTAGATGTCATGGCATGCTTTGTAGTGCTGAAGTTGTGAACAAAGTACTCAGTGGCAGGTAACTAATGTGCATCCAACACCACAAGTATCAGTTACTTTTCCATACTCTGTTTCTCATAACAGATTGCTCTGATGGTTCATAACAAACATCAGGGCTGGGATTGAAGAATATGAGTGTTTAATTCTGAAAATGACAAATCAAGGAGTCCTAAAAATAAAAGGCTGGAAAAGGATCTTTCCAAGCCTGTCTGGCTGCTACAGCTAACACTAGCTATTCTGCCTCAGAGCACTTCAGGATGTAACAGATTTTGTTTCAGTGTGAGATGCTTGAAGTTTTCCTATAGGGTGCAGTCATTGCTCTTTCATGTGTTAGGGACAGAATCTGGGCTTCTTAATCACAAATTCAGTAATCTAAGTAGCACTCTAAAATCAGGTACTGAGTAAGAGAAAAAATTTTATGAATGCCCTGTGTATTAAGATATAGAGATCATTTTGTGGGAAAAAAGATAAAGAAATGATGGTTTCCCTCCCTACCAAAGTGGCAAGGCCAGTGCAGGCTATCCTGCCTGACACAGGCAGGGCTGGCGCTAGTGGCTCTTGAGCCGGATGCTGCAGAGAAGCCACATCTTCAGACATTTTTGAGGAGGAACGGAATTTGGCATGTATGAAGGGAGAAGCTGTTCCAGGCAGGAGGGGCAGCGTGCAAAGCTGGATGAGGAGACAAAGAAAGCAGTCAGACAGGAAGGCAAGGCAAGCTAGTGTGCAAGAGAGGGGTGCAGAAGAACTGAGGAAGAGAGGACAGAGGCAGCTGTAGCTGCAGCCCGCTCTATGTGACCAGCCCACAGGAATGTGTGACCGAACAAACTTCCCAGGAACAACTGAGGACAGGACCCATCGCGCAATCAACCCGCACGCTGCTAGAGCCCAGGAGCTGGACTACTTCACTCAAAGCAGTACTTCTGCTTCAGCCTACACATCTGCGTGCTATCGATGAAGATTTCTATTCTCTATTAAGTCATAGCAGGCCTCAGCCCTAATAAAACCCAGCCTGAACTCGTGCCCTTTTAAGCCGAGCTGTCAGGAGGGGGCTGCAGTAATGAGAACCAGAGCTGACATGGAAGCGGCAGGATACAATGGTGCCATTATCCAGTGCGCTTGCACTTGTCCGACACCCGGGGAAAATCCCCCGAACGATGTCAAGACCTCTTAAATGTCAAGCCTTCCCAGCTCTGGGCACTTGTGCCTTAAAGCTCTGAAAAGAGCAGCAGAATCTGGACTGCAAAGAGTGAATGCAGAGGAAGGCAAGCAGGGGCAAACAAAAAGAAGGAAAGTGTGCCTGAGAAAAGAGATTTTTGCATCAATCTGTGAGATTTCACCTGGTAATTAACTTAGGAATCATGAAATTGTTGAAAACAGTTGATCTGAGGCTGCCTTGGGAAAGGGGGAGCAGATTGAAAGTAGTGGTGTTGAGGAGTATTTATTAACAAGTCTCTTTTAAATTGAAGGGCAAATAGCCAATGAAATCTGACTTGTGAATTTAATAAGGTTTTGTCAGCATATGGTACCACTCAGGGGACATGAAAAAGGCACTTTTATAACATATGTGACTGGCAAGGAAGCTGCAATGAGAAGACTGAAGCAAAAATAGATGTTTCTTGTAAATATATTTGAGCACAAGAAATGAAGCAACAAAGAATCTGTTCAAACATCCACTGGTGATAATACTAATTCTTGAGAATTTTGAGCTGCATGACTTGCAGTTTGAATTCTCTGAACTCCCTGTAGAAGAAGTAGGAAGATGCAAACAAGCAAGCAAGAAAATAAATGATCAGAACCCTTTTTTTCATAAGTCACTTGTGTGAAATATTATTAATTGCAAGTCAAGACTTTGGAAAAAATAATCACAAATCATAAATCCACAATAAAGTGATTTACTATGTATGAACTCTTTCTATGTCCATGCTCCAAAACTCCCACAGACTTTACAGGGTGCCCACCCCCAAACTGTTGCATCTTTTTTATTCTTCAGTCAGAGTCCACTATTTTAAAAACTTAACTGAGAGTCACAGAAAACTCATGAACTGCAAATAGAGAAGAAAGAGAAGAAAAGATGTCCCATGCAAACTTGGAAATATTCCTAGCATTCCCATTGTACCCTTGGAAAGATTTCAATGGGCTTTGGCTCAAGCCTGTGAACGTGAGGATGGTATTAAGAAAACCAGAAATTTTCAGCAAATGAGTTCTTTTGCATTAATTTCCTAGGAGAATGTTATACTTCCAGAGTGCTAGAAGATCCTTGTGCTAGGCAATTCACTTTTGGCAAGAGAAGAAAATTCCTTAAAGATAAGGAATCTTTTATTTACTACCCACCTCATGCTGTGGACACTTACACTCATTTGGCAGGGTACAGGACCGTTCTAATTGCAGCACACTTACCAGGTGAGCTAGATATTGGCAAAAGTAGTGCAATGACCAGGCATTATTCGAATTCTTCCAATAGATATTGTATTTCTGGATTAACAGTCCAAAAAGGTCACATGTAAAACCTTAACACCTACAGGTAAAATTATATGCTATTTTGTGCAGTCACATATGTCTTTTCTCTTTCTATCTGTTGCCAGCTCACACAGAACCAGATGGGATTCAGACTTCCCTAGCTCTGTTGAATGAGGATACCTACATCACATGAGAGAAGAATTATAAAAATATCAAGTTGAACATGGTACCATTCCTTCATGGTCTGATACTTTTCAATCTTGCATCAAAAATGGAAAGGTAAAGGGAAGGAAAGCTAGAAGCCATGGCTCTTACACGTCTGAAACAAACGCTGCTGGTCTGATGGCTATTTGCCTTCCAAAAGCAGCCATGCTGTTTAACCAAAAATTCAGCCTACATAAAATTACAGCACCAAAAGAGAAGCCTCGTGAATCACTGTTCAGAAAATATGTCTGTTATAATCATGTTTTAAAGTACTTAGATCATTCTTAAAGACTAAGAAAAGGAAAAAAAGGGGGAAAAAAAAAGGAAAAAAAAAGGAAAAAAAAATAAAGACAAGCTTTCCTTGGGCAGAGTATCTTTAAGTAGTCCTGCACCCAACAGACACTCTTCAAGAATTCTCTTTAGCTTTTTTAGAAGTTCCAAGTAATTCTTACAAGTTCATTTGCACTGCCTTATTTAAATTTTATTATTTTCTTCTCTTTAATAAAATTTGGAAGTAATTTCAGAGTCTGATGTGACTAATGGTAGCCTTTGCCTTATGGTCCCTTCTCTTTGTTCTTACATTTGATCTCTTCCTTTAGCAAAGGTGCTACATTTGATGATCAAATATCTGAATAAGATGACTATCCATTGCTTTACAGCTTTGCAGGCTGGTATTCACTTAAAAAACTACAGGATGAAAGACAAAAAGGTAATCTTTTCTTTTCAGAGCTCCCAGCAAATAAGCATTAATCTAGTTTGAAGATCTCATTATTTAAGCCAAGATCTACTTTTAGTTCTAGGCACATACATGCGAAATGTTCTCAGCAGCATCTTATGATTCTTTTTGATGTCCACTAAGAGGCCATGAGTCTCCTAAAAATGTATTCATTATTCACTAATATTCAGTGAGATTCATCACCTGCCTGCTGCATTTCCTGGACGCTGTTCCTTGTACAGAGCCAAGCTTTGAATTTCCAATTGCTTTTACTAAACAGGTCACAGTATAAATTTCAGTTTCTTGACTGGCCATGTGCTGCCTGTAAAAGAATCAGTTTGAGCAAAACCTAATGACTGAGTGAGAAAAATCAAATGAAACCATCCAATGATCACTTTGCAATACTGACTTTATATTCACTGCTGTGAAGAATATTCCTGCTTTGGAAGATACCCTGCCACAAAGAGGCACCAATACAGTGAAAAAGAATTTGCTTAAAAATCACAGTAAACACTAACAGAATGTCGAGTTTGTGTGTAATGACCCAGCTGTCACTATTGCCATGGCTGCAAATTCTGCCTGCCTGCTGGGCTGCAGAATGATGCTGTATCGGTGGGATATCAAGAGCCTGATATTGCTGCTAATCGGCGTAGCTGGGAGCAGGATGGATACAGCAGAGCGTGGCTTCCCCCCCAGCTGGGCTCCCACTGCTCCCACAGCAGAGCTGGAATCACAGCAGGAGGAGGAGAGGCATCTTTCTTTGGGAAGGCATGTGGGTTGTGAGGGTTTGGGGTCTGCTCAAATCCTGCCAGAGAGCCCTACCTGTGTTCACTGGGGTTCCATACCCAGAAAAGCTGTGGGAGCAGCTGGAGCAGCTGTTGGAAGGGGAAGCTGAGTGCCCAGGGCCTCACGCTTCACTGCATCACTCCTCACAGGGCTCACTCCTCAAGAGTATCAGTGGCTGGTGTGTATTTTTACAGGTGTGCAACTGCAGCTCCAGGGCAACACATGCTGTAGTGTGAAATTCATCTGCAGGACAAACAACTGCAACTTCTTCATCTTCTCTCTTCTCATCTTTCTTCATGGCAGTTTCCTTTTACTGAAACTGCAGGCTTTCACTAGGGTGTGGCAGAAGCTAATTTGCTAAACCAGCAACCTTAAGTTTCAAACAAATCTTAAAATAACTCCAAAACATTTATAAACTTAAAGAGAATGGGGAAAGGGGCAGCCTGAGGAGAGTGAACAAAAATGCCAGGTTTGATAGCCACGATGAAAACACCCCATAAATAATTGCACCAAAGGCAGCTGTCCCCCCAAGACAGTCACATACCTATTGTTCTAAATAAAATGAAGTTTACATATTTTGTGTTCTTCTAAAGAATGTGCTTCTGCAACACTTATAACACTGGACCAGAGCTACTCAATATTGGGGGCCAGGTCTCCACTGCTTTTGACCCTTCCTGGGTAAAAAAAAAAAAAAAAAGTAAAAATCTTCTTAGAAAGTAACTTTAAAGTTGTGCATGTTGAATACCTGCTGACAGGAAATTTTAAATTCCCTCCAGCACATGTGTGAGCCCTAAGTGCTTGCTTGTCCATCCAATTAGTGGGAGGAGAAAAAAAAGTGAAAGAAAGTGTGCTGCTTCAAGTTCTTCAATCGAACTTAACAACCCAGTTCAGCACTACAATATTTGTAATCAGTCTATACAGTGAAAAGAATAAGCATTTTTTATTGAGCACTTCTGAATAATGAATAAATTTAGGAAAATTGTAATCTGTTTTGCTGAGAAGAGAAGCAGGCTAAATTAATTGAATAAATTATTCATTGTAAATTATGGGCCCAAGTCTACTACTGTGTCTTCGTATATATACATTAATTTTCTGGCATCGCTGCTGAACTTGCTAACAAGGATACCAATTAGTAACAATGGCACTGGTGATTTTATTTTAGCTTTACTTGTCTCTGCATTTCCTGGTTTTGTCTGGTACCAAAAGCGGGTCTTACTATAAGGACATAGATTTTTCCATCTCAAACAAAATAAGAAAATACTCCCCTCTTAAAAAACGAATAGCAAATGGACAACTTTTCTGAGCTTTAAAGCGTGATCCTTCAGTAAGAAGTCTGAATCCATTTCAGCAAGTGCCCAGACTTTGGTATAAGTACTGGAAATAAGTCTTCCAGTGTTCACTGTTGTTTCTTATCTCTAGTTAGGGAACAGAAAATAGACAACTGACCCCAGCAACAGAGAGACCTTAAGGTATGTAAAATAAATCTTATTTTATAGCAAATACTTATGTTTGTGTAGTGATTTGGAAAAATACATGCTGCACATCTGACTTGGATAAAACAAGGCAAAGTCAGTCAAATAAAAACCCATCTGGGGCTTCACAAGGGACTCACTGGTATGGGGACTTGAGCTACTTCAGGGACAGAAAGCACAATACAAAGGATTCAGCCAAGCCTATAGGGGGCTTCTTAATTAAATTCAAGTAGCTCAGAAGTTTGAGGCAACATTGAACTACAGAACTCTAGGGTGGAATAATTTGATCTGATTTTATATGCCTACAATAAAGGTGTCTGTCAGAGAGAGCTCACTGTGGCAGCTTTTATAGCACAGCTCTTAGTGCAGTTCCTCCTAATTCTGGTGCCTGCATAGGTTGAGGTGAACTCCTGGGCCAGCCCCTTTCTCTCCATGGGTTGCACAGTGAAGCAGGGTGGTCATTAGCTCAGGTGAAGTCAGCCTCAATGCAGATGGCTGGCTGACCACAGCCACTTTTTCCCCAACACGAAATTGCAGATGGATGAGAAACTCTTGTGTTAACACCTGTGAACAGATGCTGACCAGAGCTGGCCATTCTTGGAAAAAGGTGTCCCTGGTATTCAGGAGAACAATGATTAAATGTACAAAGAATGAACAAGATAGCTCAGTACCTACTACCTTCCTCTAACCCCAAAATTTATTAAAAACAACCAAACTGAGATGTTTTCTTACACTAGGACATGGACATATTTCTTGCCATGTGATGCAAGGCTCTGAGATAACCAAAGTCAACACAAACTGGAAGCATTGAAAAGTGAAGATACTACTTAGTCACATAATGACTCCATCTAAAAAATTACAGATGAGCCAGGTAGTGTATGGATCAAAAATATATCTCTGCCATTGCTATTTTTCACAAACTCTCACTTCCTGGCTGTATATCCCTTTGCAGTCAGCTGGAATAGCATCTCTGGAAAACTCAGAATTTCTGAAGAACAATGAAGCTTTTAGATAAGGGTTAAAGTAGCAACAAAGCCCTATAAAACGAGAACAAAACTTCCTCATAATTGAAGCTGTTGATTGTCAAAACAACAACCTATGCTAGGGATATGTTGTTGTTTGGCTCCTATTGCTTTGACTTTTCCCAAGGTTGTATATGATGGTCTTGAAATCCCTTACTGACTGTCTCTTTAGAGAGAAAGGGAAATCTGAAGATGTGGTAGCAGTGTGTATTCTGTTCACTCTCAGGTAGGAGTAAGCATGAAGGTTCATCTGAGTCTCAGGAATCACCAGGTGACACTGGTTTTGAGAGAAAACCGTAATGTCACACTCTTAAATAGAGCTGAGGACTTGGGTGTGTGACCACCTGGGCTCGGTATCATCCAGGGATTTTCTATCAATCCATACTGTCTATCAAGCCACTTCTGGGATTAATTGCTACAGGTTTCTGCTAAGCCCTGGGGAATCACACTGGCAGAGAATTGTTTCAAGGGGAATAGCATGGAAAATGATCTTGAATTCCTTTTCTATCCATTCTTTGCATAGATGAATGCACTCATTAGAGGTGTTGACCAGGGGGTGGGTGTGTGCACAACAAGGCAACCAAAGACCTACAGAGACAGAAATAGATTGCTTTATTTTCTGTACTGAATAACCTGTGTTTTCCTGGATCATTATTCAGCTTGGTTTCTGTGGCTATGTAAAAATTAAAGAGAACCACTATGTCTCAATAAAGGGTGAATGACAGGTTGCCTTTGTTTCCTGCTTACACAGTCTCTTATTTCCTTGCTAGATGCCCCCAGTGACAGCAGAGCTGACATTGTCATGGTTTACATCACATAGACAAGCTGTTATAAGCCTAAAGAAAGCTGATTCTTTCCTACATTTGAGTTGATTTTCAGTATAATTAATCCCTGTGGTCTAAATGGCATGGGACTGGATATTGTTCCTTCTTTTTAAATTTAGCTCCTAGCCTTGCTGAAAAATCATAGTCTTATTTTAGTTTCCTTTAATTTGGCAGTCCAATAAAGAGTGAAGATGGTATTCTGCATACAGCATGGCTGATCACTCATCTCTATAAATCTTGTTCTAAAGAATAGTAAACATCACAGTTTTTACACTAAGAGAAGTAAAAAATAATACAAAACCAGAGGATTATCATTCTGCAGATTATCTGGAGCAAAACAAACAATTTCAAACTCACTTTATCCACTTGTAATTATTCTTTCTGATTTTTAAATCTTACTCATCTCTTCACCCAGCTACTTCTCATATACTAAACTTATTGGCAAATAAATAACAAGAACTAATGAAGCAATATTTATATATTTCACTAATTATAACTACAAGAGAGGGAGAGAGCAGCTAATTAAATGACAATGAAATCTGTGGAAGACTTTAAGGACAATGAAGAGGGACAATGTTTACAAATCGATGAATAATTGGAACCCTGCTTTTACAAGTTTTTCCCACTTTTGTAATCACAAAGCAACATAGTTCTTTTTTCCACTGAAATAGGAAAGTTGCAGGACCCCAATTCTAACAGGCTTAGTGAGAAAATGCTTTTTTTGAAATATAAAACATTCATTTAATAGTAGAATCATAGAATCATTAGGGTTGGAAAAGACCTCCAAGATCATAGAGTCCCACCTTTGACCAAACATCACAATGTCAACAAAACCATGGCACTACATGCCACATCCACTCATTTCTTGAATAATTACAGAGATGGGGGCTCCACCACTTCCCTGGGCAGCCTGTCCCAATGCTTGACAACCCTTACAGTGAAAAATTCTTCCTGATGTCCAACCTGAACCTTCCGGTGAACAGCTTGAACTGGTCTCTGATTATCTTAGAGGGTTCCTTCCAGCTCAGGGTACTCAATTGCTGGGGAGACTGCTCAGAGTTGGATCACTTCAATGTCATGTTTGGTGCATGTGGCCCGGGGAAAGTGTGTCATACAGTCTGATCTGAGAGGTTAAAGTCACCCACCCATTGAGAAGCTGAAATAAATGTGCCCTGTTATACTGAAGAAGGACAAATTGAACCGAACTCCACAGGAGATATTCAGCACCTTTCGCAAAAGGGAAGCATTTTAATTATCCTGCCTGAGTATATGTTTGTGAGCCTAAAATGGGTTTCCATAATCTGGCCAAGACATTGGAAAACACATGCAAGGTTTCTAGCACAGTCCATCCAGAATCAGCAGCTCCCGACCTTTGAAAGTCTCCAAAATTTCCACCTTTCCCTTGCTGCTGATCTGTAATTGGTCAGCCTTGTTTGCATGTGTATGCAGAGATATTGCCTTTGCCAACCTGTTGCATTTAAGGGTTCTTTCTTGAAAATAATTTGTGAGATTTTGTACCCATCCACCAAAGCACTGGAAAACAGGAAACAGAGTTTGCAAAACATGACCCGATACTGCTGGAAACTGCATAGTACACTAGTCCTACCATCTCCTCCCCAGAGACCTCATTCAGCATGACAGCTGCCCAGGTAGCTGCTGTGACTTCATTGCAACCATTTCTGCTCTGAATTCTGCATGTATTGAAAACCTGAATCATGGAAGGTTTCACTGCTGCTACCAGTGTCCACACTCCCTGTGTGAATGCCGACTAAAAGAAGGCAGCACATGAGATTCCTGCAGCCCACATCAACACGGAGGGAGAAGTTTCACTGCAGAATCACCCAGAGGAGGGAACTCCTCCTATGGGGAAGAACCACACCCAGCCACATTACCAGCACAGTTTACGTGTGTCTGTAAATTACTCTAGCAGGATATGCCTACACAAATGGTCTTTTGCACTTTCAGTCAATGGCAGAAAGAAAAGAATATTTGTTTCAGCAGAATTAAAATAAAGACAAAAACTTACCCTGACAATATAAACATGATGTTTAATTTTGTTTAGTTTATTTAGGCCTTGTTAGCCTATCTTAAAAATGCATCATTTTCTAAGCAAAATTGTCTATGTTCCCTTTCTTTCCTTGGCTTGTAGTAGTTTCTGATCTCAGTATGAATGCATCTATTGCTTAGGTCAGGACAAAAAGAACTACCAGAAAATAACCTCAATACAACCACTGATTTAGTCGTGACTGCTCCCATCAAAGTTTCATGCAACAGGCATCTGTTGGGATAAGTTCAGGAGGGGTACAGTGCTAAGCACACTGCTGACAGCATCATGACCTTAGTATTATTTTCTGAGATATTACACTACAGCTTTGATTCAACTGCTACTTTTTGTTTGGTTTTTTTTGTTTGTTTGTTTTGTTTTCCCAAACAGTTTGCAAAACTCTT
>NW_008237619.1:4855128-4868408 GCF_000691975.1 Corvus brachyrhynchos
CAGGTAATCAGATGTATAGGCAGCCTAGACCAAATACTAGATATGATTGAGAAGTACATAAAGTGAAAACTTCAACAGCCACACTCACTGGTCTCATTCTTGTCTATCACAGAATCATTATACAAATGCTGAAAAAAAGAAATCACAAATATCCTAGCTAGAAATAAGGGTAAAACAACAGGCCAAGAAAGATATTCTAGTTTTCACTGCTAAGGCACACCCATGGTTCTCCTGAGCAGATAGACCTGTTCCTAAACATTGTGTTGGAAAGCATGACGATTTCCATTAATATATTCAGATTAATGAGAGACAATAGAAAAGAAGATTTTCCAGTCAAGGAAGGACTCAGTGCTGTTTATTAGAATTTGTCTGTTTCTTGTTGCTAAGTTTTAAATTGACTACTTGCACTAGGGCATGAAGCATATTTTGTGGATATTTCTGCAGTGTGTATGACAACTTGCTATTCAGAAATTCTGGGTGTACGGGGGGATTTTTTCATTATAGAAAGACACATTAGAAAACTTCCTGAGCCACAGAACAGGACATTTTTTTTCTACAACCGTATTATGGTCTCTAACTCCTACCTGAATAACTGTTCTAGTTTCTGCGATTTTTAAGCCTCGTTGTTCATTGCATTACTTTAGCACAAGTTGCCTTGACAAATGCAGAGTGGGAATTATTCTGAGAAGGTGTTAGCAGAACCATCCAAGTGTGGAAAATATATTAAATAAAAGCTTTATTGAAATAAATATACAAGATGAAAAGCTACAATAGTACCTACCTCACTGACAGGTTAATACCTCAGTGTTTAAAGGCAGAAAAACAAGAGTGGGCGAGAACAGCTGATGGGTTGCAAGATGCCATGCTTGAACTTTTCTGTGCACTGGACTTGCATAACTCCTGGTTCCAGGCTGTACAAAGTGATGCATTGCCCTCTGGAGAAAGTGATTACTTTTCACTTACAACCTTGGCAGCCTAGGAACTCAAGCCTCTTATCTTGGGCATATAATGTTTTGAGTCCTATAGCCTGCCAAGTTTACAGGGTTTAGCCCTACCATCAAGCCATACCCTGAATTTACTCTGCTTAATTTTGGTCCCCATCATTCCAGAAGCTTCCTACATCACTGCTTGTAAACGGGTCCATGCATTTGTCTCCACAGTGTTGGTACTGGGGAAAAAACATCTAACTTGTTTTGTGTGCAGCTTTTGTGCCAGTTTGTATCTTGACCTCCCCCTAAGAAATATAGGGAAGGAGGCTGGTCTGAACACCAGCAAGGAACTGTTCTGGAAATAAGCCTGAGAGTATTTCCTGAGATGTGTAAGGTTTACTGATGCCCTTACTCAATACTGGCAAGAATTGACCTAAGTACAACCTATGCTGTAAAAGGGTTATGTAATAACACTAACATTTTAACTCATTTTTCTTCTTTTTTTTCCTCATTTTAGGGGTGACAGTATTGTCATTCATAGCACTCAAAGGGCTCTGTAAGAGACTCAGGTTCAAACTCTTAGTCTAGTGAGTTATGGTGTACAGGCAGAGCTCTAAAAAGAAGTCTAAATACTCACCTCAAAACGGGCAGTACACCTGAAAGCAGTAAGGATGGAAGAACTGTGCAGAATAAGAATTTCAACCTGAGTTCCTGACACTGCAGAACCCAGCTTCAATTGAATATTTTCTTTTAAGGTATCTAAAAGTTTTATGGGCAGGCAAAGCAATTTCTTGCCCAGACTAGGTAAAAGCTGACGCAGCTCTCAGGCTTAGAACATCTACCTGCAGGGGAACAAAAGAAACTGGAGGACTCCTCCTACCAGCAATGACCTTGAAATGACCTCTGCAGACGTGCAGGTCGATATGGTTCTATATCACAGTCTCTAATGGATTCTGTTGCTTCAAACCAAGAGCTGTAAAGCCATTTATTATTTGGCTGAGAGCCTCAGTGTCTGATGCTCCCAAAATGGCAAGTGGCAAAATTTGCTGGTCTGCATGAAACATCTCAAAGACATCCAAATAAAACCCAAATTTGGTGAGAAAGGAACATAATTTGATGTAAATATTGGTATTAGTAGCAGCAATAGTATTAAAAAAAAAAGAAACAGCCAAAAAACCAAAAAGCCCAAATCCAAGCAAATTAAAAGACTAGACATGGGGAAAAAATACCAGACCTTATATTGCTAGAGATGGCATTGATTCTATAAAATTAATTAATTATTTGAACAGAGGAAAACTGAATATTAAGACATACAGACAGACTGTGAGGGGACTAAAAGAGAGAGACTGAGCTGGGTATTTCACCATTGAACTTCTTTCCCAATAATAACAGCAGAAAAAAATGTAGGTTTCCAGAGCACCAACCATATTGCTAATTAGCAGCATAATTTATTCTGCCTTTACTGATGGCTTATTCTGCTCTGGCTGACAGGAGAAGAAAACAGGAAGGGCATTTGGAAACCTTATGAAAAATAATCACAGTTTCAGGGCATTTGTACTTGAAAAATGTACAACTGCTGATGGATTAAAACACACACACACAACTTCTATAAACATTTGAAGAATAATAGATGGAAGCAAAATAGGTAATAAAAGAGTGAAAGCTTTTGTTTATAGACTTGACTGGTTGACTAGGGTATAATTATAGGACCTGCTTCCAATCCATCCTATGTAGAATAATTGGTGTGTACAGGAGAGAGATTTTCCCATAATAAATGGATCTCATGATGGAGCAGAATGATATCGGTGTGAATACACCAGAATGACAGCATAATTTAGCAGCAGTGGCACTGGAGGATGGACTTACTAGCTTCAGCATTTCTGAATGTTGTACTCGCAGGCACATCTTACTTTCACACAGAGGGTGCACAAGGTAAAAGGAGTGGCAGTCTTATAGATCAGAGGCTTTAAGAGAGTTAATTAGATTGCACTAATCTTTCAGCTGTACTGCTGCCAAGCTGTTCTAGGTGCTGCAGAAAGAAATGCATCCAGCAAAACTGTTCATGTTTGTTTGGAGAATATCCTTAAATTTGGGGAATGCCCTTGCTGCTCTCCCCCCAGAGCTGAGGCAATCAAGGCAGTTGAGAATAACAGAGAGAGCAAACACCCCTCATGTTGTTCTGCTCCACCACCTTGGGTGAGTGTGTCCCCTGTCTGTCAGCCTCAAGCTGGTGTTTGTGGAGCATGCTTGATGACTTTGGTATTCCAAACAGAATTAGAGCGGTACTGATATGCTCTGAATTAGTAGTAACTGAGCATTTACCTTTATATGTTGAGAATATTCTCATGGGCTGGCTTTGTGAAAAGCTTTCCCCACTGACCCCACCCACACTCCTACAAATCTCTCTTGGGGACTGAGGACCTGGAGGTGGTTCTTCCAGCTGAGGAGAGTGATGTATTGGCAGATCAGATTTCCAGTACTGCCATCACTACTATGCATTTTTTTTTCATGGAAACAGTGAGTAAGGCTGTTGAAAATTGAATCAGACTGTTAGATCTGTGCAGTCCAACTGTGAGCAGAACCGTAGACTAGGAGCTAGGACTCCTAGGTTGTACAGCATACTGCGTAGCCCTCTTGCCTTTTGGCTTCTTGCTGTATGACAGAGTCAATTTTGCCTCTTTTTCTTAGGTGTTGCAGCCCAAAAGAAGTAGGTTCCGTCATTATTGCATTCACTGAGAAGTTAGCAGACACAACGACTAAAAGAAATCCGAAAGTTCACTGTTCTGCAGTGTGCAATAAATAGTACTACTATAACGACTACTGACAATTAGTTGCTGAGCTGAGAGTTGCAAAGACTTACTTCAGGATAATATATTGTCATCTATACCTATGAGCAGTGGAAACAAATAGCAGGAAAACTCCATTGAAAAATATATGCTGTACAGAAGAAAATGTGGGGAATTATTTATGTGACACACTAAAGACATAAAAATGCTCAAACACAATTTATTTATTTTTGTTAAATGTCTGTTAATTTCATTTTAGAGGTCTTCGTCCCCTACTTCCAACGCTAGGTTGACAAATCCTCTGATGGCTGGCAGAGATCAAAGCTATAACTTATATTTTATTTAAGTATTTCAAGATACTTGCTCCAATTTAAATTTATTAAGAATAATTAAGAGTGTATGTCAAAAGCTAGAGGACATAAAACACACCCCAGCTCAGTCAAAAGCCTTGCCAAAAGTTAAATAAAAACATTCTCTTCCACCAGCTTTCCAAGGAATAGGAGCCAAATCTATCTCTGGAGCAACTCCACTGAAGTCAATAGGGTGGCACAGGGAATACATTTGGCCAACAACACCTGGCATATGGCCTTCTAGGAAGCATTCTGATTTATTAACAGTTTGGCCACATTACTGTCTTCAGTCTCTCAAGTGCACCACTTCTATTCTGTAGGATACCTTTCTCCACTGTCCTATCCCACTCACAACAGCAGAAAACCAGCAAGGCATTATGGACCACAAAGCACTACAGAAGGCAAAGCAAGAGAGATTTTAGTATTGTTCAAAAAAACCCCAAATTTATATTGACACGAGTGGTAGCTTCAGGCAAACTCTGGGCTCTGGTCTATAAGAAGGGCAGGTATGTGGGTTGTCATGTCACTTTGCAGCCCAATCTTTGCTGCACAGATGCCAGAACTGCTCATGGAACAGCCCCTGAACCACAGTGTGCCATATTAAGACAACACAGAATCGGTAATCATTTACTGCACCGACAAGTGACAATGATAGCTGAAGCAGCATACAGTGTAACAAAGGAGATTCCCAAGACAGCACTTCATTTTTTTAGCACAGTGCTTGCTGCCTTTTTAACCTTAAACATCACCTCCTCCCTGAAGGGAAACACCCAGATCTTTTCCTTTCATGTATTTGTCTCTTACTCTGGATAGTGCTCTGTGATCGGCCGCAGGGGGTACGTGCCACCACATGGCTTTGAGGAATGGCTGCAAACAAGGGTGCTCCACCTCATGCTCATGCACACATTGGCTGTAGGCAGCCAAGCCACAAAAGCTTTTGTAGCCATGAGCAGCAGGCAAGCCCAGTCTCAAGGAAAGTCTCAGTGCTACTCATAACATACTGGCTACCCACCAAAAGTCACTCTGAAGCTTACTATTTTTTTTAGAAACAGGTGAATTAGGAAAGTATTTTACAAACTCAGGTCAACAAAATGGGTCAGAAATAGATTTGCAGGTAGACTAAGGTGGATTTTATCTGGCTGATGCTTAAGCATATTATGGCCTACTTCTTAACTTTCCACAAGAAACAAATTCCTTACTTGAAGTTTCTCCTTTTCACTGTAGACTGTATTTCCAAAGTAGATAAACGTCCGTAACACGAGTAAACTCTTAGTTACATGAAAACTGTTTTTAGCTGTCTTTGAGTCACATGAATGTGGGTGAGAGAGAAAAGGACTTATGTTCTGAAAAGCCTCACCAAGAAATATTCTTGATTCAAAAGCCTACATATTAGCTTTTCACGAGAAAGAATAAATATCAAGTTCAATCTAATGAAAAGTAGGTAGACACCTAAAAATTAAAGATGAAGTAAGTTAAAACTGTAAAAAATAACATACTGAACTATTTTTGTATAGGTTATTCTCTTCCTTGCCTCAATATCTTCTGTACCAGATCTTGGAGTAATCTGCAACATTGGCAAACTTTGCCAGTGTTGTTTACAGTGAGGACGCCCACAGATTGCCTCTGAAAAACTGTGTATAGGGATGTTGTCACTGGTACCTGTTCTCATTTCTTTCTTCCCACACCACCTCTAATACCAGAAATAAACTGAAAAGAGTTATGGAAAAAAAAGAGAAACCTAAAGCAACACATAAATACAAGAGGAAATGCAAAATGAGATAGCAGCTGTCTCTCCACTGCTTCAAAATCTATATAGTCATTTAGAACTATGCAACAAGATCTGAAAATCCAGCTGTGCTCTTTCAATTACACTGTCATCAATAATAAAAAATCTGCATTCAGGATTTATCTTGTAGTTTTGTTACCAATACATGAAACAGCAATGTACAGATTGTTTTGCCCTTCTATCAAGCATTCATAATATGCAAAATCTGAAGCACAGGCTCAAAGAAGAAATATTTTTCAAATAAAAACAGCCTTTTTAAACAACTTTTTTAAACTGAAAGTTGTTTGTTTTTTGTCCTTTTTGTGTTTCAGTTGTTTAGATAAGCTAAAAAGACAACAGGCTATAACAATCATTATAAGTACTACTGGTAAAGAAAGTCCATTGGTGTTGCTGTACCTACAAAAACAACCACAGCAGTGGGGGGCATGGTTACTGCTCATGAAAGCTTTTGATCAACTCTGGGGCAGATTTCCAAATACATATTATCAGAGCTCTGCAGAATAAATGCACAAACATCATGGCTCAGACAAAGGGCTAACAGGAATGCACCAGCAGGTGGGAATACAGAAGAGACCACCGCCTGTAAATATGCCAAAGTGCAGAGAGTGACTCAGGAAAGAAATGACCCTGTAGCATGATTCAGATAAAAGGGGCTGAATATAACAGAAGTTGCCTAGAAAAGAAACATCTACTAGAAGCTACAGAAAGAGGAGTTATTTGCACAGCCAAGTGAATAGGTTAAGCAAATACCAGTTGTGTCAAGTGCCATCGAGCAAAGACCCAAGAGAGGATGGCAGGGTCAACTTCTGCTGATAAAGGGCAGGAAGATGGGGACTGGGGCAGGTAACCACAGTGGGCATGAGTCAGCTACATTAACCTACCATTGGTGTATCTCCATGACCCAGAATCATAGGTTTCAACTGCAGGATGAGCATTGTAGGAAGGTGCAAACTCAGTGATAACCAGGGAGAGTTGATAATATTTATCCCCAGACCCTCTGTCAGGCCACTCCAGGGCACATCCTACTCCCTCAAATTGCATGCTGAGTAACAAAGGGGAGCCTCACTGTGATATGAGCTTGGGTGGTCCACAAGACTCCCATGCAATATTGCAGTTTCTCTCCAGCTTTGGTTTGAGGAAGCAATATCCTCCAGCTATAAATACCTTCTTCTCTTCACTGTTGAAGGAATTGCCTTAATAATGTACTAGCTTCTCTTGGTTATGAAAGTTCTTGTAGTGCTTTGTGACCATGCTTAGTCATTAACTACCAGGTCAGACAGATCCCACTTCAGTGAAGTACTTCTTGCCCCTCTAAGCTCCCTCTGCAGTTGCAGGAATATGCTGCAAATCTCGAGTTCCACCTGCAAGTTCCCTGCATGCAGTTGGCATGCTCTATGTTTGTATTCTTCCACTGGTGAGTAGAATGACATTTAAGAGTCAGTTATTATTAATAAAAACTGCTATTAGGCATCCCTTATCAAAGACAGTCACACTAAATCACCTGATGATCATAAGGGCTTAAGAGAGATTTGCACGGAGAGACTCAATAGACTTGCAAAGAATTGAAGAGAAAGGGAAAAGCTGAAATAATCAAAATGATATTTGTTTGGAATAAAGTACCATTTCAATCACAGTGATTGAACAGTGGATTTCAAGGGAATTATCTTGTGCATGTTAGTCAGCCTTGTAATATTCCACTTAGCTTATATTATTTGATGTTATAACAGCATCCGGAAATTTTCAATTTACAAAGTTGTTGGGAAGCCCACATACTAGCTGAAATGCTAAATATAAATATATTATAAACCAATGAATGGAAATAAACTTTAAAATCCATTTAGTAGCTCTTTTTTGAGCACTATAAATATCCTGTCGTTCTCAGTTGGGGGTTTGAAAAACAGCTGATCCACAATTTACAGAATTTTACCTTCAATTTCTCACAAGGAAACTCCATTGCTTGCAAGAGACACAAATTCATTTAAAGTTTCTTTTCAAAATAAACCTGTCTGCCCATAGAAGTTAACAGGGTGGGAACCTTATAAACAGATAAAGGAGTTTACTGGAATTACAGATTATGTGTGCTTCAAGATTAAGTACAAAACTATCTCTGTTTAAGATAACACTAGATTTTTAAACAGAATATAGAGAAAATGGAGATGATGCCTTTAAAAATATCAGGGCTTTATCAGTCTTTGTCTTCTATGAAAATTCAGGAAGTTGCCAGGGTCCTCCATGAAAGGGATATGCTAACCCTTGCTTTTTCTCTTGTGTTATTTCTGAGATACTTCAGAAATGCAGCTTCCTCAGTATAGCTTAATAACTAGAGAACAGCAAAGAAGTACAGAAAGTTCCGGATGATTTTGGCATTACAGATCATACAAGCAAGGCAGAATGCTCCCTGGGTAGTTTGTTTTTTTAGATTTAGAAATTCAACTTCTAGGCAAGTTTTAAAGATATAAGTAGTAAGTAAAATAAGCATTTTAAAAGAACATAAGTCTTACTACTGTTCTTGAAAACTACTAATCAAAGGGCAAAAAAGGTGCCGGATTTTCCTCCTCAGTGAGTTCCTCCTCATATCCTGCACTGTTTTCAGAACCATCTCCTCTTATGCCTACAGGTTCCCATCCCTGTTGGGTGTCTTACAAACACTTCAGGTTGCTTGTACGACACTATTTTGCCTGAATCATCAGCACTGCAGGAATTCATGCAACTTCCTACTCTTCCTCCTCCCCAAATCCTGGGGATCCTTGAAAGCACAGAGTACTCAGCACTGCATTACCAATGATACATTCTTGTGAGAGAAAAATGTTTTCCTCTCCATCCCTGCTTTTTGTTCCTTAAGTCTTTAAATCTCTCTGTTCAGTGGAGCCTGCACTGCGGTACTGTAAGGCAGAGCCCGAGCCTCAGGCTGAACCATGAAGTCCAATATAACACTGGTCAGCATGGAAATTGAAGCTTTGGTGTTCCCCCCTCACCTGCACTGCTGGGTTGCTGCATCACCCAGGGCAAGCTCAGCTCTCTGCATGTATGAAATGATGCAGTCAACAACGCGTATCCATCTCACAGGGGTGCCGCACAGGCTGATTAATTAATGAGCACTTGTAAAGCATTTTGGGAAGCTTGCATGTAGCCTGATCTTTAAAACAAAATAGAGAGATGTGTTATTTTGCTTTCCAGACTATTTCAGTTTAAGTTTCATTTCCCTTCACTCTCACATGGAGCTGTACCTAAAATACGAGCACAGAGAAAGGGAAGAGTCAGTTCAGCAGCCCCTTCTACAGAATTCCTTATGACACATGGCTTCTCTCTGCTCAACAAGTAGGAGTATATTTTATAACTTCATCACACACTCACACTTTTTTTATTGTTTTCTGGTAGGTTTTTTTTAATATATTGAGAATTAATGAAGGTAAAAAAATAAACAAGTTATCAACTACTTACTTATAAATCTTACAGGCAAGGAAACGCTTTTAGAAACCTAGGCAAAATACACTGTTACAGATAAGAAAATTTAGGTGTATCTGCAAAGATGTAATTAAAAGAAAATGAAAAGGAAAGCCTCAAGAAACTTCAATCTCAATCCCTCTCACAGAATATCCTACTGAACAATCACTGCAACTCCCTCATGCACAGGTAAGAAAGGGGACCTTTGAGTAAGGTACATTGTCCATGAACTCTTCAAAGACAATCAGTAAAAGTTATTTAGCACAGATGTTGCTGTAATTGTGAGATACTGGGAAAATCAATGTTTCATGGCAAGCTCCCAACTCCACCCTGGCAATGCTCTTGAGTTAACATCACCAGGCTAGAATTTAAAACATGTAGAACAAAATTGGCTGAGATAAGTCCTTTAAAGTTGTTATCATCACTCAAAATATCCCATGTTATTTTGATCTCCAAGTCACCCAAAGATAAATAGATTGTGATTTATATCCATGTACTTCTAACCTTTGCTATCCACTGCAACTTTAGGGATGATGATCTTGTGAAATGCTGTGCCTATATATAACATTATTCTTCCTACTGGGTAGGAAATATCGTTTTGTTGTGTTCGTACACTACGTATCACAATTCATGTTTTTTCAATATGAGGAATTATCCTAAATGTTAAGAACCTCAGACAGCCATTATTAATGAAACGCATAATCATAATGCTTCTGCAAAAGGCAAGTACAGAAGCAAACACAGAGAAATAAGTGTAAAGGTGTAAAATCTGCTAAAACATTGCCAGTGTAGCATTCTACTCATATCAGTTCTGGATAGAGGATGATGATGTTTGTAACAGGTGACATTGTTCATTCTTTGTTGTATTTAATCATAAATGAGACAACACCCTCAATTCAATTCAAGTGAATTTGTTTCACCTCTTACTCATACAGGGTCTCACTCTTGTTCTCTCCTAAACAATACACATGTAGAAGAGATATATGCAGGAAACAGAATTTTATAACCTTAGTGACATTCCTACACGGCGTAGAGGATTCTTACAAAAAATTCACAGATGTACACACCACACAAAGGGGAAAAATATAATTTGTAGGGATGATTGGCTGATCTGCACCCATCTGTATTCTCAACCCAGGATAAGAACTCCATCTGCTGCAGATGCTAGCTACAGGGGTTTGCAGTATCAGCTTTTGAGCTGGGGAGGCATCTAGAGTGCACCTAAAGGGCAGGCTGAGAGAGAGAGTTACAAGGGTAGTTGAGTTGCTCCGCAGGGCTTTAAGTGGCTCAGCCATCCAGCTGCAGAACTGTATGACATATTCCATCTGAATTAACAACACTTAAAACCTGCATAATCAGTGAAAGCACTGAGAGAAAACATCCTCTGCAAAGGTTCACTCTTTGGTGTTCACATTCAGAAAAATTCTGTTTATTATAGAGGGACTAGGATCCTGATCTCTCCGCTCCTTTATCCCCTCCTGTTCCCTGTATAGGAGGGTTAGTATGTGTGACCAGTCTCTCTGACCTTAATTCTGCTGAATCCCTCTCCTTTTTGTTCCCTGTGCCCAGTGAATTAAAGAGCATGCTGGCAAAAATGCTGGTGCTTTTGACCAGGATTTCTATCTTTCTTGAAAGCTTGTGGCTTTGCCTATTGCAGGAAAGGTGGTCTCTGCTGTCACATGTACACAGAGGTAGCCAGAGCAAAAAGGAGAGAAGACAGACAGACCTGAAAAAGTGCCTCAGCTATCAAATCAGCAGCTGCAGTACTGAACCTCATGGGCCCCCAGTCTACAGAGTGCACCACAATGTTTTCACAACCTAGAACTTGAGTACCTTCCAACGCACTACAGCACAAAGTGACTAATGTCTGCCGGGTGCTTTGCATTTTCTCTCTCACACCCATGCCCACGCACACATGTACAGACTGCGTGACTTCAGAAAAAACCAAACCTGTCAATGCAGGATGTCTAAAAGCTGAGTAAAAAAGAACTTGGGCACATCTCAATTGGTGACCAGAATTTATGGGTTAACAAAGAATTAACTGTGACTGTATAGACACATAACATGTTTTTCACACTTCCTTTTGGGGTCTAAGATATTTCTAAAGGTAAGACAAAACTCCAGACTGTTACTGGCACAGAGAAGGCTGTGCTACTCAGTAGACAAGAGTCACTGGTATAAAATACAATAAAAAGACATATAAGGAAAATATGTCAGTAATACAATGCTTTGCATGTGGACCATATTCCCACAATTAGTGTCTTATTCCAAAAGGTACCTTTCTGACCTTTGGGGAGTGTTCAAGAACTAAGTGGGCACAGTTTTGTTACAATCTGGATGTTACAGAAATAGCTGGGTAAATTAGGGCAACATAGCAATTAGGAAATTGCCATTTGCTGATCTCTTCCCTTATGGAACTATTTATATGGATAGGTATAACCTTTTGACCATTTTCAGAATAACTGATTAACCAGTGATGCTCTTTCAAAAATTCATCCAATCTTACCAGAATTTCTCCTCTAACAAATAAGCTGCTCACGATCATCAAAAGCTCTGGAAGAAAACACATATTTTTGAACAGTAATTTTCCTTTGTCACAACTAGACCTTAGTGGAATGGGTTCACGCAAAGTTCTTCAAATGTTTTAGGGTGCCCAAATTCAGTAGGATTCAAAAGAAAGGGATAAAATTATTTCTGAAGCAGTGAAAAGTAAAAAAACTTCAGATCTTTTAGCTGCTCTCACACACTGAGCAGTGCCTTAGCAGCTGCCAGGATGAAAGCTTAGAGCAAGTTCCTAGAGGAGCAAGCAGCTACACAGTGTGACTGCTGATTACACCTTCCCTAGACAGCCTCCAAATGGAAAACTTATTAAAACAGGATTATGTTGAGGCTGCGTTCCCCATGTCTCCATTGGGCTGAGTTTATGCAGTAAAAGTGGTAGTTAATGGCAGGAGTAAACCATAGACTGAGCTACACACTGTGTAGCCTCCACCCTGACCTTTAATCAGAAAAATTCCAGCCAGAAAGTTTAGTTTGGAAACATGGATGCATACCACCAGATGCCCATTGGTATATTGTACTATTTACTTTATTTCTGCAGTTGACTTGTCTAAGTTGGATGCATGCTGCTCAACAAGTGTATCCATCACAGTGACTGAAGGAACAGGACAGTGAGGATTGACACCACTCACACCAGTGGCCCCACTGGTATCAGGGGCCTTGCAGGACCTGCAGGGCAGCAAAAGCACCCATGCCACAGCATGAGCAAGTGAAGAGACCCCATACAGCTCTGTCCTGACAGAAATACACTGAACCTGTTCATAATTAGGCTTTCACTTCTGGTGTTCCAGGAATGTCTCCAGTAAAACTCTCCTTGCTTTTAGGTTAAAAGTGAATCCTTGGCAATGGGGCAGTTTTACAAAGTTTCCAGTTTCTCAGAGAAACCCATTAAGTTAAAATACAACCCTTGCAAGGAAAAAAGCAACCCCACACAACTGGAATTTCCCTGCTTCTAGTATACCCATGTGTATTGTAGGGAACAACAAGATTTTACAAAATGTTTTCTTCCCTTCTGTCCCAAATGAAACAAAAAGATTGAGGGAGAAAAAAGTAGAAGAGAAAAAAAGTCCTTTCCCCCCCCCCGCCCCAAATTCAGGAAGTGTTCTTTCTTTGGGAGGGAGAAGAAAAAAATGACAATGCCAAATCCCATGACATTAGTGGACACTATTATCTTACTCGAGATGGTGGGTAGGACTGTGATGGTGCTTCTGTCCTCTACTATTAATGAGTGTTTTGGGAAGCTGCTTCTACCTCCTGCTTCTGAAGAAGGAGACCTATATTGCCCTGTAGTGGTTTGATCTAAAATACTCATTACTGTTTATCTTCTGTGAGATAAGAATTAGGAGAAATGCAAAGCAGGCACCAAACTTGAAAGAATATAAAGAAGTTTATTAACAGACCTAAAAGAAGGGAAAAAAAAAAATTA
>NW_008237619.1:4869087-4870324 GCF_000691975.1 Corvus brachyrhynchos
GGCTGCCCACGGCAAGGCAGTGGGGGGGGTTCCACGGCTGGAACAGGTCCATCGGCTCCAGGATGGCCGTGGCCCGGCCCGGCCTGGCCCCCACACGGGGCCTGCAGCCACCTGTCCCAGCACCAGAAACGAGAGAGAGCTTGGAGGGGGAGTTTGCCTATTCTTAAATGTGGATCACAGAGGTGGTCACAACTTTAAGTGGCTTAGAGAATTGTCCATATCCAAACTGGCCAGCTGATAGGTTCTATCAGTTCCCAGAGGAAGCTGTAAGCACCCCTTAGCAAGGACATCCCTTCTGGGACTATGCTTGCTAACCTGTGACATGCCCACAGGACTCCAAAATTTTATTAAATGTCTTCGATTTGCATCCAAGTTGGGGCAAGGTTCAAATGCACTTATCTTTCAGAACCTGATAGGAATGTATCCTGAAGTTCACAAAAATTCACATAATCTCTGTATGTGAAAAAGATCTAATATATTTTCCTTTTCTGCAGAAGTATGCCATATGTTTAATTCTTCTCAAGTTTCTTCTTGAATATTTCAAAGGATAAAGTTTTACTACATCCCTTGGGATATTATTAGACTCATAAATCTCAATGTCAGGAAGTTTTTCCAAGACATAACATCTAAACCTCCACTTGAGTTCACTCCATCCCTCCCTCTACTATGCTAAGAAATTCTTTAAATCATGGATACACTCTGATATTTGTAGACTTCCCCACCTTCAAGTCTGCCATTGCCTAAGCAAATTGCAGCTACTTACCCAAACTTTACATTATAGACTAATCCCTCCAGTCGCCTCAATCTTCTCACTGATTTATTTTTTAATAGTTTTTTTGGGAGTAGTTTGCAGTGAGGCTATATTTCCTTCAGCTGTTGTCCTTTTGAAGAGAATACCAGTCCCTACAACTACAGCACAGTGTTTCAGAGTTTTAACTCTTTTCCAAAAATAAACAAACATATTTTTTCCCTTCTGCATGTTAAATATAATAGCACTTGCATCTGTTAGTGCGAAGCCAGATTGACAAATTATTATTATTTTTATTATTATTATTATTATTATTATTATGCACTGCCTATTTGCAGGCACAAATTATTTCAGTAACTTTTGTACTGTGAAATAGAGAACTCCTCACTGCTGATGTGACTGAGCTCAGACCAAAAGGTTCAAAATGTCATTTCTAACCACTGCAGACTTCTCTGATGTTCCCTGTGCCGAGGGGCAAAGCAACCATTT
>NW_008237619.1:4870354-4902548 GCF_000691975.1 Corvus brachyrhynchos
CCGATAGGAACAAACTCTGCTTCCTGACCGGTAACAGAAGTAATATCAAAACCACATCCCAACCAGACACACGGATATGTTCACTTTGGAGTTTGATCCTTAAAAAGAAAAAGTCCAGTCTGAACTGAACAGTTGCTTTGCCCAAAACCCATGGACTTTCTACTTTACATTTCTGAAACAATGCTAGAAATACCTTCCCACTGTTAACCTAATGCTTGCTAACAGCACGGTTGCCTATGCTCTACAAGAGTGCAAATACTGCAAAATTTAGCAAGTCCACTTACAAAATACAGGATATCACTAAATGCATGAAGATGCTCCAGTTAAAAGGTGATTTTTCTACCTGAGTTACAATACTTCTGATTAAATAAACCACAGCATCTTTGAACATTTTAAAATATTATAAGAATCCTACGAGGAAAATGGAAGCACCTGATTGAATACAATTACACCAGTTAAAACATGTAACTTCACAGAAACTTGAAAACTCAAGGAAAGAATGGAAAGTTCAGTAAAATGCTCAATTCATTCAAGAATTGGTCTAGAAGCAAGCTAGAGGTATCCATATGTACATTCCTATAGAAAACATCCCCATATCTTTGGTCTGCTTTTCTTATCATGTATTCTCTCTTGGAAAGGCCCCACTATCAGACCACCTCTTCCCAAACCAGTCACAGTATCAAAAAAATAATTTCATAATAAGATGCAATTTCCTCTTTGCCAAAGGCCTACATGACATTTTGAAGATGTTGCTGAGTAGGGTTAGCCTGGGACGTAAAAGATACCACTAACAACCATGTGTGATGCTGTAAAGAAGGAGAAGGGAAAATGGTCTACAGGAAAAATAGACATCAAAAGCACTTGCCTGAATTTCAGCAGCACATCCCATCCCATCCCACCCCATCCCATCCCATCTCATCCCATCCCATCCCATCCCCTGGTCAGGTCCAATGAATCTATCCTTGAAACCCTATGTCATACATCACTATGAATTAGTTACTTATCAATTCTTTTTATTTGAAATTGCCCTGCAAACACCCTGCAGATTCACACTTATTTAGATAATCTTTGAAACACAAATCCAGAAGTACCTTTGAACACCCTCCCCCCATACATCTGCTGTGTCCAGCTTTCTGGTACTGACGTAATATTTGTCTTGACACAGTAAGGATTTCAGAAGGTATAAGCCTAAATGAGTTCAAACTCTAACAATTCCTCCAGGAACATGCTTGGATACTTTCTGTTATCAAATCTAACCATCTCCCTGGAATATTTTTTTAATGACCATAGCCTTAGCATCAAGAGATTAATCAGTCAACTGTAAACAACTCCAGACTGTCCCCAAGAGTTTAAATTTTATCAGAGAAACTAACTATAATGAACAAAATAGAATTGTTTAGGTTTTATTCTAAAGAGCTCAGAATAAAAAAAAATGTTTTAGAGGGGGAAAATATCTAATCCCAAATGTAACCAACTATGTTTGTTTTGTCACTTCAGCATCTCATTTAGCTTATACTTCTGATAGACTGGTACATCACTCATTATTTCTTGTCTTCTCATCCAAATACCAAGATGGCTAATTTACTTTAGAAGAGCTTTTATTTATGACTCTCTCCCACCCTGCTTTAATTTCAGGGGGTGGGACTGGTAATGTTTTTTTAATGGGTTTGTTTTAATGGGCTACAGGATATTGTTGTAAGGTCACTGACCACACTGGCAAGAGAGAAAAGGCCATGAATCTGTATTATTTTCAGGTCACTGATTGACTAGGAGAGAATGGGCTGTGACTGGGAAGTGCCAGCTTTCATTATTCTGCATTGGTCTGCATGACCTTTCGTTTCTACTGTCCTTTCCTACCTCTGCTGTAACAGCCTCCTCTATTTTCAGTTTTTCTCTGTAGTATCCCTTTTCAGCTGTAAATTCCTCATTCCAATGCAGAACTCTGTCAGGAGTCAGAAGCAGTTGGTTCAGGGCTGGTTCTGTGGCAGGCTTCTCCCCAGTTAGGTTCCCAAGCCCATCTCTCTAATTGTCATGTATAATTTATCCAGCAGGGCTGTGACAGGCTGCAGTTCCAGCCCGTGGCAAACATCCATACGGCTCAGGCTAACCCTGGGTGAGCAACAACAGCTCACACAGTTGCCTCCAAGTGCTGTATTCACTAACCCATAAAAGTACAACCTATTTTTCAGATAATATGACACTCAGCTATTGTGAAGTTTGTTTCTTAATATAACGGTTGTGCCCATAAGTGCTCTGCCTAAAATAGAGAATGACCTAGCAGCAGCAACACAAAACAGAGTGGTCTGGGATGAGGAGACAGTGATACACAAGAGATGATGTCGTGCCTCTGGGCTTACAGAAAATGCCCTACTCCGATTTTTTATCCATCACTACAGTTCTGCTGAGCAGCTGCTTTTCTGTCATACTGCTGGTCTCCAGTCTGCACAGGGCAGGTGTTGCAAAGCATGTAAACTCCAATTTCCCTTGACAAATAACCAAAAAAAGAAAAAGAAAGTTTAGACATGAAAGAATTAAATAAATGAAAGAAGGATGGCATTTGAAGCAGGATGAGGATCACAGAAAAAGAAATTGGGGGACTGAAAAGGAGGAGAGAAGAATGAATATTGCTTAAAAATGTTCTTGCAAAAATACTTCAATCTTTACTCTTCATTTATTCAAAGTACTCTTCCTTTATCTCCAGTACCAATGATTCTTTCTGCCCAAGCCGGAGTTATGTCAGAAGAAAATGCAATGATATTTCTAACTCCTAATTCATAGAATTCTGAAACATTATAAAGGCAGAAGACAGTCAGGACCCCATACATAGGACCCCCTACATTTGGGGTAGGCAGGAGCATATGAAAGCAAATATAAGCAATATCAACAAATAATTGAACACAGATCTTTTGCCTCCTTCCTTGGAAACACTGGAGAGTGTCACAGAAACGATAATGGATAAGAGGCATCACATGTCCGAGTCTTTTAGTGTTTGTTTGGGTTTTTTTTAAAAAAAAAACCTACAAATAACAGCTCCAAAGACATGGATTGAGAACTGTTTGCTGGAAAAATCAACATCAAGGCTTCCAAACGGTTCTCAAGCAAGAGACTGTTCTCAGGCCTCAGCACTACTTGCAGTTTACTGTCCACCTCATCATCAATCCATTCAGAGATAAAAGCAGCATTGCTCTGGGCACCATTTAGCAAGTTCCTGAAAAATCTGAAAACCTGTTCTTACCCTGAAACATGTTAACTGCTCCTACTAACTTGTGTCTTCAGAGAGTAAGAGGGGTATTTAGTAGGTGAAAATTTGGCTTTTCCTAAGGATGAGATGACATGATAATTATGACGACAGCTGCCAAGTATAAATACTCTGGTCTGGCATGCATAGGGCTTACAGCAGCAGAAGAAAGATCAGCAGGCCCAAGGCTTTTGGGTGACAGGTAAGACAGGGTAATTATGCAGGGGCTGAGTCAATAGACAATATAAGGGCTCACATCACAAAGTTTTATTGTTGCAAATCATTGGTTGCTTACACACGATGCCATTTACTTTAATTCCATGTGTTCATCACCACATCTGTCATTGGTGAATTGTTTCATGTTTTTAAGATGCTCACATATTACATTATAGCCACTCCATTTCACACTAACAGCAATTCTACATAATTCATCACTGTCACTTCAGGCAATGTTCTGTAGCTGACTTGACCTGCAAAAAGAAAGGCAATAAAGATGTACAGCAATGTGGCTCTTTGAAATCTAGTGTGTCAAGCCCTGTGGCAACATGCTTTTAGTTCTGAATTTCTATAGGAAACTCCAGCTCAAGATGATTCTTCAGTGAAAGGCAGAGGTAAAGAAGAGGTTTCTGTCCCTGTTGCCAATGATTATAGTCACCAGTCTGTTAGTGACTGTTACACAGATGGACAGGCAATTCCTCCATGGAGGGCTCCATGTAGGAATTGAAGCATTTTAGAAATTCTGCACAGCTCAGACACATGACCTTCAGCATCTACCAGTCAGAGTCTGTTTTAAAGGAGGCACATATTTGCCTGAGCATACTGAAATTGCTCCAGACTAAGCATCAGACACCCATATGTACACTCAGGGTCTGACAGCCTGCAACACAATCACATTTTCAAGTGCAACTATTGCATTCTAAAATATCATCATTTCAACCCAGTCACTGCAGCAGTTCAGAGTGTTATACAACTCTTCATTTCTATGATTCTATATAAAGTCAGTCAGACTTGGCATGGATCAGTGTAAACCCATGAAAAGAAAACAACAAAAGGAAACTGTAGGCAAGAAAATACTTTTGTGTTTCAAACAGCAATACCCAGAATAAAGTAAATTCTCAAGTATGTGAAAGAGATATCTAGAGTAGTTGTGCCTATTTCCTTCTTCGCTGCTTTATGAGACTGCTCATTTCTTCCAGATGTAAAAGTGTACCTATTTCAAAGCTCAATGCAGCCACAAAAAGATCTCACCAGAATACATTAAAGATGCTTTTTCGTCTCTTGCATGACAGTTGATATTAATATTGAAGCAATGAGGAACCAGTGAAGTGGAAAAAGTGCCTACAGGTCTAACATAAACCCACCCACATTTTAGGCAAACCATGTTAACCAAAATAATGCCCATTGAGGCTTTTAGGTTTAAATTCAAGACAGGAGGCAGTTATTTCTGTCTTTCACTTTACCTAGCAAGGAAAAAAAAAAGGCAAAACCTAAGCTTCTGATGAATCTAGCTAAAACTATCCCAGCAAGCCAAGAGCATGACTCACAGAGAAAATGAAAATAATTCACTATTGGAAGATACAAAGCAAAGCACCAGCTGAAGTCATGTCCTGCTAAGATATAAACCCTCTGTCCTGGATGTTAGAATGAAAAATTTACAAGTCCAGCCCAGGAAATGAAAAATTGGTCAGGAAAGGCTCAGGTCAGAGGACCCACCCAGACAGGATTTGCTTTCACAGCCTGACATGCAAAAAGGGGAATCACTGCCTCTTAGAATGAGACATCTGCCCAGGAACAGCAGTTTGAGAATGTTTCCCTGCTACAGGTAAATAACACCTACTGCCTGGAGTTCAATATTGTAGCAGAGCAGGGTTTGGTAATTTTCAAACAAGTTTGGAGACTTAATGACATGTAAAAATAACACGTTTTATTACTCTTGCCTTAACCTCAAAATTTTTCAGTATTTGGTCAGTTAGAGAATCAAGACTGCAGAAAGAAAAATAAGGTTTCCATGGGAAGAGAAATATTATGATCCCTCACTCCTGTCAGTTAGAGAACCCAAAAATCACAATTAACTGCCTGGTTCTAACCTTAAAAACCATCACATTCCCTTGGGTGTTATTCAGTACCTCAATTCCTCATGCTGGAAAGAGTAAGCAGCTAATTTAGTTCCCATCACAACTTCATTTCCAACACTGCATGCCTGATGAGGACATCACCCAGACTAAGTGAATGGGTAAATAATTGTTCAGACTTGAATTTCCGTCAGTATTAAAAAGGAGGATTACTTGGAAGAATGAGCAAGTTGCTCTGCAATGTTGTTACCTCCCTCTTAGCCACCTGGCAGAGACTTGTGTGCCTACCAGTGGAGATACTGAACCTTCAAACTGGAAGTGATACACCTTCCCAGAGCCCTGCAAACCTACCTGTGCTGAAGACTTGACTCTTTTCTAGGTACAGAAGTCTGACCTGGGAAGAGGGTGGGGAGATAGCTGGGCATGAGATTTAATTCTGTACAGTCTGTGAGGACAGTGACACTAAGTACACCTCCAAAATGGAGTAAAAGTCTTTCAGGGTTGAGGCATTCAAGAACTGAGTTCTCTGTTGGCTCCGAGTCTTTTTGTGGTTCAAAGACTTCTGTGGCCAAAATCAAAACCTTTCTGAGGTGGAGAAGTATCTCATTGAAGAGATTCTGCTCATCATATCTGATAGAAGATAAAGAAAAAAAAAAACGACAAAACAACCCATGGTTGTTTTTACCATCTCCAAAGTACACATAAGTAGAAATAAGAAAGGGGAAAAAAAAGCACAACAGAAAGTAGTATGAGGCAGTGAAGCACCTTTCACAGTGCTTCTCTTCTGACTCCTCCTTCTCCACACCCCCTCTTCTGGGAGAGCAAACACTGCTGGTTATAACTGTGAGTTTAATTTGCAGAAAAAGTCACAGCCCAGGACCCTGATGTTGAATTCACCAGTACAATATAGAAGTCTGTGAGTGCTGAAAGAAAGCCACTTCCAAAAACATAATGAAAAGGGCCACAGGAATCTGATTAAATAAAAACTGAGTATCAACACAGTCCCAAAGTGGTATCTTAAAAAAAAAAAATTAAAATTCTTCAGTAAAAAGATGGAGTGAAGAAGATAAAAGTTTTCTTTTCCTCCCCTTTTTTTCCCAAATGAGTTCGTTTCCTTTGCATAAAAATAACTTCATTGGAGAAAAGTGAATTGTGGGCAAAGTTCTCTACTAGCAAAAGTAGTTTGATTCAATTTTATTTCTGATGCTCAAATTCCATTCCTTCTCTGGCCCTCATATCCAGTCACCATGGCAACAAAAGTGCAGAAAAATCCTTTGCCCATTTGATAATCATTTAATCATTTAACAACAAAACAGATTTGGAATGGAAAAGTAGAGTAATGGGAAACGCCAAAAGGAAAATAAACTCTGATATCAAAAAAAGTCATATTCCCAAACAAAAAACCCTAAAAAAGAAAGGAGAAGGAGCAGAAGTAAAGAGAAATGCCCTACAGGATCTGTGTGTCCTCACTGAGAGTAGATTTATTGCTCTCCTTCACACACCATAGTGTCTTTTATTTTCTCCCCATGGGAGTCTGCATGCTGTCTGAAGTATCCATCCAGTAGCTGAAAAAAAGCCCAGAGAAAAATTCAGATCTGTTATGAGTTCAGAAGATGAGCAAAAATGTTCCTAACCAATCGAAGCCACGCTCTGGAGTTTGTCTTATTTCTTCCTTTTTGTTGAAAAGGAGGGCTTGAGTCACAAGTGTATTTCAGTAGGATATCTCTGAAATGCCAGTACAATCCACTGGGAGGATGCCCTGGCAAAGGTCTCTGTCACCTTTAAGCAGCAGGGCTTATGCTCCCCTGATGATGGCAGCAGAGTTGTTGAGCAGCTGGTAGCTGGGATTAGATTCCCCCAGAAGAATAACACCAGTACAGGCAATTACCCATCAGGGTGGAAACTCTCTTTCCCAGCAGACAGAAATTTCTTGCAACGTGTCCTTGCCCCTGACACGTGCATAAGACAAAGTCCAGTTCAGCTTGGAACACAGGGGCAGTCACGTCTTTGTCCCTGCTAAATCTGACTGTGGGGTAGAGCTGCAGGATGGATGACACATGAAAGTGTGGGCATCAAATGCGGTTGTAGGCAACTAGACAGATACATTTCACTGGCAAAGCTCCAGTGGCCAAACAGCTACAGGAGAATGCCACAATGTTGGATCTCATTCCCAGCACAAGCCCTTAAAATCCACACACAGGACCTGTTGCTCTTACCAATACCCCAAATGTGAATTAAATGATTACTTCTTTTTTTTATTTATTTTATTTTAACATAATAACCCTATCCCCCTCCCCCCCCCTCCCCCCCCAATCAAAAACCCCAACAAACTAATTCAGCAGGCAGCCCATTTATCAGGAAATCCAGGTCAGCTTTCTGCCCATCAGCCTAGATATGAGCATGGAAGCTAGCAAGGTAAGTGATTTACCTTATTCTTTTCCCTCATGCTGAGATGCAAAACTGTATCTATGCTGACAGCATTTCGTTAAGCAATTTGTTATCTGCTCAAGTTAACTCCAGGGGAAGAGAAATTATTGTTAAATCTTTGTACTAAAAGTCAACAGCTCCTGTGTCACTTGTGGCACATTTGATATGGGAAACTGCAAATGATCAAATGTTCTTGATGTACCCTTGGCAAAATGTTGCATCCCAAAGAAGGTGGTGAGAAGAGGGAAGAAATTTGTGTGACAATCTTGGTTACTCATGCCTGCCCTAGAAGAGCAGCTCTGCTCTTCAGTGGATATTATTGCAAATACCTTATGAAAAATATCTTCTGAGTATGCCTGTAACAGAGAAATTTTTACAAGGCACTGAACTGATAAGCCCTAATATTTTTAAAATAATTGCTATTTCTCAGTTAGGGATAATGTGTCTTCAGGCATTTTAAATTATTTGTCATGATGTCTCTGAGGTGACACATCAATGTGGCATCTCGGCAATTATCCAAACATAATAGGTAGAAAAAGCTACATTATTCCCACTGCAGAGAAAGGGAACTGCACACTACAGATTTGTCCTTCAAAACCAACATATGTGAAGGTCACTAATACTAGGAATAAAGGCTTGAGTCTTGCTTATGTTTTGCAGTGCTTTCACCAAAAAAGTACCCACCCCTCTTCTTTGTTTCATGAGTGAGCACTCATCCTCCTCAGATCTTATCCCAAAAGAGGTGTCTTTTAATACATGCTTTCTCTTTCAGTCACGGAACTTTGAATGCAGGTAAATGAATATAGATAACTTTAACAACCCATTGCCCAACAAACATAAACATCAAATAGGAAAACTCCAGAATTTAGGATATTTGGATTTATCTCCCAGCCTCAAGTAAACAACCAGAGAAGACGTTTGTTTTTGTAGCTGCCTTTAGATTTGGCTTGCTTCACACTCACTCTTCTTTTTCTCTGCAACCCAAGGATGTGGCGCATCTAAATTCCTGTCACACATATTGAGGTGAGGGCAATGGCAGATACTGATCCATGGGAATTTTTGACCTGACCTGCAGTTCTTACTCATATTTATGTAACATTGCTGTGCATAAGGGCTCCTAACACTGCTTATTTCAATACCTATTCCTGGCCTGAGGCAGAGAGCTACAACAGAAGCTTAGATAGAGGAGTTGTGTTGGACCTGAAATAAAAATAACTATTCAAGTATCTTTCACCTACAAGTCCCCACGTTTCACACTTCCAAAGCTCTTCCAAGAATTTAAACTAAAAATTGTCTCAATTGTTCCACAACCCCAGGATACTACCACCAGGACATTAATAATCAGATTTATGCCAGTCTGGACCAAAACTTAATTGATAACTTCCCAAGGTAATCAAGCTACAGTGCAACTTGAAGTTTGAAAATTCCTGTTGAAGCCTGCTGTGCGTCTGCCTTAGTGACAGCCAGCCAAAAAATGCTCCAAATAAAACAGCAAGGTGGGAGGCACTGGCACTGAGCACTGACATTTTCATACACCATCGCAGAGTGGCAATTCAGGCTGGGGCCACTAGTGTCAGCAAGAGAACACGTGCGTTACATTGTGAAATACAGACATTCCCTGCCTTTCCTTGCATATGTACTGGTATCTTTTTAGCCATTAGAATCTCTCCTCCAATTTTCTTTCTTAGATGATTGTGTCCTGTGCTCTCAGGCATCCTAATTTAAGTCCTCACAAATTCAGGAATTTAACAGTTAGCACATTGAAACATCTTTATTACTGAAAAGAAGCTGGCTGTATTGTAACACAGCTGCTTACCATTTCAGTGGGATAAAACAAAATAATTGAGAGCAAAAGATTCCTGATATTTAACTAGCGATGTTTTTAAATAGCTCACTATTGCTATTTTATAGTAAGACAATTGCCTACTAAAATATAATCAGTCATTTCAAGTATAGAGTATTATTCCTACCTATAGTTAAAAATGACTCTTCAACATTTAAACCCTACCTTTATTTAAGACCCCTTGGCATGAAAACAATTTTGATACAGAGAACTACCCCCTCAGAAGTGCAACCACTTTTATGAGTGATCCACTCCACAATGGGTTAGACTATGGAACAGGCAGCCTGAGAGAAGATATGAAGCAAATGAAAAACCTAATAGCAATTTAATTAATGATTTGCCTTTTATATAACATCACACTAATCACACATCAGGTTGGTTCACATAGGTGGGGAACAAAGCGCTAGTATTTATAGTCACATAATTTTTTCAGAGGAAATTTTATTTAAAAAGTTGCAACAAAATTGGCAGTATTTGATCTCTTACTGTAGAAAGAAATCCAACACCTGTATATGTTAATATGTCAGAGACATTTAGAAATAAAAGATAAAGGTAAAAAATGCACTTTGTTCTCATTCCTTTTCAGTTAGGCAGGTTTTCAGAGAAAACTGTTCTGGTTTTATGGATCATGGCTGTGACAGATGAAATGTCTGTGCAGAATTTATTTTTCTTGCAGAAATAACTTTCTACCAGTTGTGCCAGGAGATGGCGAGTTTTATGGGCTTATTTCAACTGAAAACATCTGCACTAGATAATATATGCCGCTGGGTCACATGTTAAATAACACTATTATATGTGACTGCATATAACGGCTGTTTTGCATCTTCTTTATAATGGTTTGTAACTAAGCATAATTGTCTTGGATCATTAATTGAAGTTGCTGTAACATTAACCCTTACTGCTTTTATACTTCACAGTTTTTCAGTTAAATAGGGTCTGATTCAGTTACATACTTGATATGAGCCATTTCCAACAATATACTCAGGAGTTACCTCCATTATAACTCAAGTTCAAAAGGCACACTCAAAGCACCTGCTGGCCTCCTAAAATCACAGATGCCCACAGAGTTTTTTTTTATATTATAATTTCCAACCGATCCAGTTTTATGTTTCTAAACACATCAGTCCTAAAGGGCTCCTTGCCAAAACTATGTGCACCTTCCTTGAACTAATAATGTCTGGAGGGTTGTCTGAACCAGTTTTGAAAACCAGAGTTGCCAAAGCAGCCTGGTTGTTGGATGAAGTCTGCAAAAATTGGTGGAGGATTGATAGAAGGAAAGCCCACTCACACCACCATCAGCATCACAATTTGCATCTTTCCAGTTAGGCATGTGCTTGAGCACCTTATTGGAGCCTGGGTAACTGTGGATATCCGGCCAGGTTTTTTAACTATTGGCTTAAAATCTGACATGCCTGAAAATCTCAGTATTTGGTCTTAATTTGAAGCTAGTCCATGGTGGAATTCTAATGAAATATTAGCATGAGCTTTGTCCCATTAAGACCCCCTAGGTTTGAGTAAGTTACACAGAAAGAAAGTATGTAATAGGAGAGGATGTTTCATACCCCATTTGTCCTCAGACTTCTAAAATTTCACAATTCTAGTTATACCGATTAGAGGGCTGTTCAAAAATGAATCTTTCTGGCTTCCCAATCCTCCCTCATTTATGAAGTAAATCTGGAAGTGCTTTTCTAGTTAAGAGTTACATCAATATAAGACTGGTGCATTTGACTCTCTTGCCAAGTATTTATAACATTGGAATCCAACACATTCCATTGCATGACAACAGGTTATTGGGCTAGAAAAAAATGAAAACATCTTAGAAGGCAATGTGCCTCCTATACACACTTGGCCACAAATTGTGGGAACAGGTTTAAAAAACGTGGATGCAATCTTCTTCAACACACACTGTTAACCAGGAATCTTCTCATCACAATGTATGCACAGCTGGTTTTCTTCTGCTAAATGAAAGCATCGATGATTCAGTCCGCAATGATTTGCTCTCTGAGAAGTCTCTCCTGGAGCTGATAAAGGCTAATGATTGGGAGTTATTTCAAATAGGCCTATGCAATGTCCCTGCCAGGCTCCAGGGGTAAAGATATTGGATTGATTTATCCTTCATCAGTCTTGATTGGTCCATTCTAACAATTACAGGAACAAAAGGTGCTGAACAATGAAACAAGGTATATTATTGTACCACAGAGTTCATTTTAGAACAATTCAAATACAGGTCTAGAATTAGAGGCAGCTTCAGTATTCACTAAATGCATTTTCAGACTGTTCAAATAGTTTCAGTCCAGTTTCCTTACTTTGATTGGAACTGCAGAATTGGCACATTTTTATGTGTTAGTTGCTTTCAGGATTTAATCTCATTTGTTTAACAGCATTATAACTTTCACTGGCAAGAGTTTATTCATTTATTTTGACATTTATATGGGCTACAGTTCCATTTGTTTCACTATTCCAATATCTATCACAATGGAACTCAGCAAGATTTTCTCTTAGCAATCTCACTTTTTAATTAGAGGTATTATATCCAATCTTCTACTCAAATTGGCAGAAATACAGTGGTTACATGTAAATAATTTATTGTGCCTTTCCGAGCTACCAACTTGTGAAGCCCAAATCCAACAGGTATTTTAACAAGTATTTTAATTCAGTAAACTACTTCTAGAAACTTCATGGTATCGATTTCAATTCTGAGTAAAAAAAATGGTTTTGTTTAGGACCCACAACACCGTTCTTCATTTCCTCCCTCCTCCCAAGTCACTGTGTGTGTGCCTTTATATTCAACATGATACTATAACACAACCTGTCATACAATGGGATGGGAAATACTGAAAAATAAATTCATGAATTTATTTTCTTTCATTTTGGGTACTTGCTGCTATTGAGCTCTATCCTAATTCCAAGTTTGGGCAGAACATATAAACAATTCCAGCTTCTTCAGGATAGCCCTCCTCGAAACAGACAGACCATCCCCAAAGTCATATCCCCATACTATTTCTAAGCCATGTGTTGCTGGGATTTTTTGCTTAATGCATTCTTTGTGGTGAAAGAATGTGCACGCATTATGTTTTCTTTCTCCTGTTCTTTTTCTTCTTATCAGTTGATTCAATAAGAAATATGAGTGTCCCTGTAAACTGGGCAGTAAAACAATGTTCTGTATTAATGCTAGTTGGGAATGAGATTTCCTGTAATATTTGTATGCTCCCTGAGATGAACCAAATATGCAAAGAATTGCAGGCCAAGCCCAGAGACAAGGGCAATTAACCTGATTTAACAAGTATGATTACAGAGAGGGAGAGGTCTCTCTGATAATGGCACAAAGAGGTTCTGTGTGTTTTTAACACAGCTGCCATCTAAATTCGAAAATGCCATGGAATAACTAGGGATGAGAAAAAGGTTGATATATGTGTCTGAGAGGGACAAACAAGCTGTCATAACAAAGCATGAAGTCAGCAAAGATGTTGTCTGAACCATCACAGGCTAGACCATGACAAGGAAAGGACAACACAATTTATTGGGAATCAAATGCAATTCTACTAACAACATTTTGGCACCGAGTATGGACCTTTTACCACATCACACTGACTTAAGGGGAATAAATTGCACCACCTAATTAAAAAGAAGAGAGATAATACAAAAGGACAGAGGCAGGGTTAAAGCTGACATTGGAGAGCTGTAATTTGCAACAAAAATCTGGAAATCAACATCCTGCTGGCAAGATATCCACTGAAATGAATGAGGTGGCAAATCCATGCGTTGTCAAGGGGGCGCCTGTACATCAGCTTGTGTTAGAGTCTACTATTTTATTGAAACAAGTTTCCAGGATTAGCTGCAAAGTCAGAGAGTTCAATAAACTTTTTGTTGGCTCATCAAAACTGAAACTGCTTGCAAGAAAAGGATCCAGTTTCTACAAGGATCCTCACTTCTAAAAGCTGTTTCTTTATTATTATTTTGCCATTGACGTATTCTAGTTCAAAAGGACTGCTTTGAAACACTGAAATACTTGGAGGCTTGATGTGCAAAAGATACTGTGCTCCGACTTCCTAGGAAATTAAGACAAAATTCTGCTGACCCAGTCCTTTCCCCTGCCTAAGTTAGTAATTTAGAAACATTTTTGAGAACTTCAGCATTACATTCTTGTTCAGAATATGAACTAGTCTGAAACTTTTCAGGATAGGAAGCCCACTTTTGTTTTGTTTTACTAAGGATCTTCCACTGTTGCCAGAAAGTCTGTTTTCACGCACAATTGTTTGCCTTCGCAGTCTGCAAGTGAGTAAACACTGAACATCTCTGTCAGAACTGGTTTTGAAACAGGACCATCTGAACAGAGCTGCTGTTAGCACTTCAGAGCAGCATAGAAACTAGTTCTCTTGTCCAAATTTAGGGGTTCTTCCTTTTTTTTTTTTTTTAAATAGAAAACAAAGCACAAACAGATCAAGGATATAGCCAGGACCTTTAAAAATTTCTCATGAGAAAATGAAGCAAACGGAGAAAATGTTCTTGCTCAGGAGCAGCAAGCTCAGGGCAGCAAGAGTGGATGAGAAGTCAGATTCAGATAAGGAACAGATTTTGCCCCTCCTACCTCTGTTGAATCTCCTTTCCAACATTTATGTTCAAGCCAAAAAGATCCATGGAAGGCTTTTCTGTAGTAAGCATGAAATCAGTGAACACAAGTCTGGAAGGGACCCAAATAGGTTATCTGGTAAACTCCCTCTCTCCTGGTCTCTCACCAGACCAGGTGGACTGCATGCTCCACCTGCATGGTCCTCCTGGCAGCTGCTCCAATGTGCAGCAGCTAAGCAACCCATTTCCTTCAGTATGTTCCAATTAATGTTTTTCTTCACTTTTCCCTAGATTATCTTCTCCTGATCCAAATCTCTGGTGAACCACAACACCCAGGATTAGACTGAATAGTTCAGCTATTGCTTCATCACTTCTGGAGAGGATGGCAGAATTACACCATATATATTGCAAATATGACCCTTGCTTACATCTTTAATATAGTGTTCATTTTTTTTACCAAAGCATGAAACTGTCATGTTTATTGTGCCATTAACTACAGCCTTTTATTTCTTTTCCCTTGTAACAGGACAGTGATAACAGGTACAACTAGGAGACAGAATCTGATCCCCCAAAACTTCTATTGACTCTACCTGTGAGAAAAAAAGGTGAAAGGACAGATTAATTTTCAGGTGAGCAGGTATAGCACCAATGTAATCTTCCCTTGAAAGGGAACAAGTTAACTACAAAGTCACTGAGTTGCTGAAAAATGGGAATCCCCAAGACATAATTTTTTTTGTAAATCACTTTTCAGAGACTAACAGTGAAACAAAAGAATTTATAGGTCTAGTAATTTTGTCCTTGATAGTGTAATTGCCATTACTATTCTGATTCCTAAAGGATCTGATTTTACAGAGGTGCTGAGCAGCTGCAGTTTTCATTGATTTCTGGTGGAACTGTAAATGATCAGGACTTTTATAAAATCCATACCCACTGCAATTCAATCCTTACCAAAAAAATGCAACCCTTTTTCATATAATTTGAAAGTTATTTATTTCCCACAATAGATACTTCCAATACAATTCTCCAATAAACAATAAATCACAGAAAGAACATCCTTTAAAACATTTTCTAAACATCTGATATCTAGCAAATGCTTTTCATGTCTAGAAAGTGCCTAGGTTTTTTTTTAATCTTTTGGAGAGTTGTTTTCTAGTGTCAACAGTCAAAGATTTTTTCTTGGATACAATCTCTCTCTGTGTATGTATCTTGGTAGAGATTGGTAGATAATAGCATGCAGTCTGAACCTGTTAGAGCACTCAGAGTTTTTAAAAATCACTGGGTCACATCTCAGGAGGCTGTGCAATACCCTGAAGCAGACACCATATGCAACAGATTTCAACACTAGAACTATTTATGAACTTGTAAGTGGGATTTGCGGATTTTTTGTAATGGTTTAAACATTTGAAATCAGCTAACAGGAAATAATCCCAACCTCTTCTCTGCTGGGCAGATTACTTCTGAAGTCACATTATTTCCTGTATTTCAGAAATTAAAGTTTGGATCTAAGCAGCTGCTGCTTTTGTTTTGCATTTGGAGGGATAGGATGAGGTCAGGGAAGTGGCATTGGGACGCCGGAGAATTAAACATGCCTAACTTCTTCATTGGCAAAACTGTCATGGTGCTATTAACTATAAAGGAAGAAAGTAAAGCAGAAAGGAAAGCAATAGGACATCATTTGAATAATGCACATTTGAATGAATAATTAGGCACAAATCAACAGGAGCAAGCAAATGTAAACACCAAAGGGGACCTCAGTGGAGTCTTAACAGCGTCATACAAACGAGGGTGCATGAATACAATTATAACAACGCATTTACATATTTTACATGATCCCATTAAATAAAATTTACCATGATAAATGATTTATAACAATTTTTTCGATCAATAAGCTGAGATTTTGTTTGTGGCAAAGTTACCAATTGCTCACAGAAAATGTTCTGAGACCAGATGCTCACTCTGTTCTCCATTCTGTAAATAAGTCTATTGGACTGAAGCATTTTACCAGATTCAATTTTTTGGTGTCTGGTTTTTTTTTTTTTTGTTTTTTTTTTTTTTTGTTTGTTTTTTTGTTGGGGGAAGGTTGTGTTTGTTTTTTCCATAATTAAAATATGCTGGTCTTTCAGACAATTTGCTTAAACGGTGTCATATTTCTCATAGTTCAACATCAATAATAAATAATCTCAAGGCAAATAGTCCTCAAAAACACTCTTAAGGTGTAAGTTATTCATTGAAAACATTCAGAAACTACTGACAAATAAAAATGGCATTCACAGAAATCAGGACCAATTCATGAATGATTCAAAAGCAGAAGAAACAGCCGAATTCATAATTAATATTATTTACTTCGATAGTTCAACCACAAAAAAAAATAACCCTAAATGAATGAAAAGTAGTGATCTGAGTTGCCTAACAAATAGCCACAGGACACTGTATAATAGTCCACAGTATCTTAGGAAAAATAAGGCTAAGGATATGACCAGATATATTGAAAATTGTAACCTATCAAGTTGATTGATATGCTTTTTCTCCACACTACATTATTCTACATTTGCATTCTGTGCATTGTTTTCTGTTGGAACCTTAAAAACATGCTTTTTAAAATAAGGTTTGGAACAGAATTAAAGACTGACTAGATCTCTGGGAATATAAAGAAACACCTTTTGAACAAGAACTAGTTCAAAATGTTCCAAAATGCACCCTACCACTGATCTTTCCTAAAACTGAAAAAACCCCAAAACAATGGGACTTTAATGTTAATTTTACATTTAAATTATTCATGATAAGGAAGGTAATTAAAAAAAAAATATTCAGAATGCTTTCCTTAACAAAATATTCAAAAATCTGTCACATTGATCAGGTTAAAAGAAAAAAAATTGAAATCTTAGAATTTTCTTCAGAATAGAGCTATTCTTACCAAATCCACTTCTAAGAACAACGGAGTAGATAGAAATGTCATATGATTTGTGTTGCAGTTGAAAATAGAATTTTTAAATTCCTCTCCATTTTAAATTTAGTTGAAATCTTAAAAAAAAAAAGTGGAAAATGTGGAAAAAAGAGAGATAAATAAAAGAAAAAAAGGAATGTTTTCCTTCAGGAAACAGATACTAAAGATGTTAATTTATTTCAAAACTCACATTTCCTCTTTCCTAACTAATTCTAATGGGACTTTTCCTTTTGCCATCTCTTCCACCATCACCACTATTCTTTGGTGTTATATTATAACATAGTGTACTGGTTTTGTCTGGGGCAGGGTTAATTTTCTTCCCAGTGGCTGGTGCAGGGCTGTATTTTGGATTTGTGCTGAACACAGGGCTGGTAACACAGAGATGTTTTGTTTATTGCTGAGCAGGGCTTGCACAGAGCCAAGGCCTTTTCTGCTTTTTGTACTGCCACACTGGCAAGAGGGCTGGGGGTGAATGGGAATTTGGGAGGAGACACAGCCAGGACAGGTGACCCCAGCTGACCACAGGAGTATTCCAGACCATGTGACGTCATGCTCCGTATAAAAAGTGGGGTGAAGAAGGAGAAGGGGGGGCAGCTTGGAGTGATGGTGTTTGTCTTTCCAAGTAACCACTACACGTGATGGGACCCTGCTCTCCTGGAGATGGCTGAGCACCTGCCTGCCATGGAAGCAGGGAATTAATTCCTTGTTTCTCTTTGCTTGTGTCTGTGTTTTGTGCTTTCCCTATTAAACTACCTTTATCTCTACCCATGAGTTTTCTCACTTTTACTTCCAGTTCTCTCCCCAGTCCCATGGGTGGGGAATGAGCAAGTGGCTGTGTGAGGCTTGGTTGTCATAACACAGTAATGCTACAATTTTTTCTTCTCTCTCTCTCTTCATCTTCCCATTATCTATCATCTGAGTCTCTACACTTTACATTTTTAGTACCAGTCTCTACTTCCAGAAGTGCTTTGTGAAAACCCAATAACACTTAGTGTTCTGTGTTCCCTAAAACCCAATAAACCCTGCCTTAACACCTGGGGAGACTGCCAAGCCTGCAGGTGCCTACAATATTTTCAAGGAAAATGAATGAAGGCATTTTAAATGAAATTGTTTGAATTTTCAGTTGGAGTAGAAATGGTTAGTACTGAAAGCTGAGTGCTCTGTTCCAAGGGAAATACTGAAAGGCAGATGAGACAAGGTATTTCAGAATTTTGGTTCTTATGTGATCTGCTTATTGCAGCTCAGGATTCAAAGATCACCTATTTCTTCAGCTTTTATACATCTTAATATAGAATCAGAATCCCTTCCATCCAGAAAAGCTGTTTTTTAATAAAGAAAAAGCATAACCACAGTAGACCTAATATTGCATTGAGCTCCAGTCTTCTATGACGAAGTTTCAAAAATGAACCTGAAAAGAGAAACTGGGCAAAATTCGGAGTCAAACCTCTGCAAAGCTTGGATTCATTCTGATGCTGATGCCTTAGGTTTTAACTTTTCTATTTTTCAAATCCTGTACTGCCTGGTGTGTAACTCTGAAGTTCCTTGTGGCCTGTTAGCTGCTGTTCTCTCATGCTGGTTGGACATAACAAGACTCTCTAGGTTTCCACCTCAAGGACACCAGGCCCTAAAACGTGTAAACTAAAAGCCTCTAAAGAGGGGAACCCACTTGGGGTAATTACATAATGAACTGAAGTTATAATTGGAGAATTAACCCTGAGATTCAAATAGACCAAACTTATAAAAGTGTGAAGAACCCGTGACCCAGAGTCCATCTTCGGTGTAGCTTTTGGCCTGCCCAGGGTGTACCTTTGAAGGCCTTCAAATAAATACCTCCTTTTATTCTCTTATTTTTGTCTAGTCTCTCTTTTTAGGTGGCCATCTCAGACATCAATGCAGAATAAGAACATTGAACAAACTCCAAGAAATGAAATGCTGTCAGAAATGTCAAGAGGTCCCATTTTGACACATGCAGTTAAAACATCTGAATTTCTTAGAAATAAGGGATTTGGTTACTCAGTTGTATTTCAGCATTAAATTTCATCTTATTCTCTCAATCCAGTTTTGCCTTCTGTCTCCATAGCAGGCTGACAGACAGGCATTAGGACCAAAATAAAGCCATCAACAGCACACATTGGCTAAGGTGAGTCATATGATTCCAAAAAATGCATTAGTGAATATGTGTTTGACCAAAAACTCAGCTTATAAAAGAATGCAATTCTATAAAGGTAAAATTTATCTATGGCAAAATGCTATTTTATATTATATTTATTTAATATTGATCTGAAGGAAAATAGTTTAGATCACTGTCAAAACAAAATCAATACTCATATTCAGGTCAACTAACATAAAATAAAATAGCAATTTTAATTTTAATTTCCCATCAGAAAAGTATGACACCTAAAAAATGCTATCCTGCTTTTTTTCCTGCCTTGGAAATTACACTTCACAGTGGAACATCATTTCAGTGAAAAGTTCCCAACTACATCTTGCCAAAAATCCATGTTCAGGTATTTGAATATGTTTCTTGATTTTTACAAAGGCAGAATTCTCTGTGCTTCCACCAGAATAGATTTGTACATAGTATTGGTAGAAGGGACACTCCTATTCATTAGCCTGATGTCCTGTATAGCCCAGCTAATAGAGATTCCCTGAATTATGTTAGATCTGGATTAAAAAATAAATTGCAGAGATGAAAAATTCACCACACTTTTTTGGCAAGAGTAAGTTCTTCCAAAGGTTAAATAACCTCACCGCTAAATATTTATACCTGATTCCTAGTCTAAATATATCCCATTTCCAGATGTCAACTCTCCTTATGCATTCATGTGCAAAGCTGATGAGCTCTTTATTATGACATTGCTGTTGCCCATGTAGTTAGTTACAAACTGTGATTAAGTCCCCCTGTAGCCCTGTCTTTGTTAGGATAAACAGATTGTGCCCACTGGAGTCTGACCGTAACTCATGTTTTTGAGTGCTTTAGTCATTCTTGTGGCTATTCTATGATGAGAGCATACTGCTGTTAGCAGACTGAATGCACTGAGTCCATAATTTGGTCACAATTTTGAACACAAGGCCTGCTACAGTGCCCCTGGAGCTTAATAGAAAGCTTCCACTCGGATGCAAGGAGTTTTGATTGGCAGCATACAGTCCATGCTCTTTTGAGGGGCAGAGTGCCAGCCGGGATCCTGCCTGCTCACCTGCCTGGCTTCCACCTCATTTCTCTCCCACTCCCACCTCAGAGGTTCTCCGCATCCATTTAGGCAGCTCGTATCCTACCGAGACTTTGCCCTTAACTGCATTCCCACTAAGTCAAAATAAAAGCAATACAAAATGTATCAACTAAGTCATCTCCCATGTGCAGTCTGTGAATGCTCTTTTTATTGCTGTGATTTAAATGGAAGGATTTGAAATTAGGAATTGAGAGTCTCTCTCCGCATATTCCTTTATGGGGGAATCTTTGAGTGTCCATTATCTAAATGCTTTTGGCAATCAAAAGTTCAACATTACTTTGCTGGTAGAACAGAAGTATTCAATGGTTATTTAAAGATCTTTAACATGGCTATGCAGTTCCTGAGACAGATAACAAAAGATTCAGTTAAAAAAAAAAGTCTTATGATTTTTGGCACAAACATTTCAGCTCAAAGTAAGTTTTGTAGTTTCAGTGACTGGTTCCTTGAAATACAGTCAAAGTTCATTCATGTAATTTTCATTCAAGAAGCTGTCAGCTGCACTGCTGTTTTCTTTCTGGATTTCATAGTGCCTTCTCTAAAACAGACTTCAAAGAAATGGAATTATTAGCCTGCTTGTGTCTGACAAGGACTTATTTGTTACCAGTCAGGAGACACTCTCACTGGCCAAATGGTAACAGCCTAAGACAGACTCTGTCAAAAATCCTCATGTCAGGGAACAATCCATTGGATAGAGAGGAACATTTCAGATATTTTTTGGTTGGTGGGACAGCCAGCTTCCTGAATAAATAAAATTATATAAAGTTTCTCACCAAATATGCCATTTTAACCCAAAATCTGGATGTCTCCTCATCACAGGGAAAGAAACTACAGTAATTTCTCTTCCAAGTTTTGAGAATTTTTTTCTTTGAAAAAACCTTGCTGCAGTTTTCACACCAAGTGTCATGAGACATACGTGTGCTGATCTGCCTGGAGTCAACAAAACAGCTGAGCAATCTGATTCCCTTGAGCCCTGCTCTCTGTAGGAAGCTTTGTACAACTCTGTGTCTTTTCCACAAGTCACAGATTTTCCATCAGCATTTTTTTCTGCTGTTTGCTGAAACATGCTTTTTGAAGTCAAATGAGTCTTTGAATCCTGTTCTGTTGTCTGGAAGCTCTGCAGTAGCTGAGCTGTTCATCATGAAGCAATATGAGGTAACTTCACCTGTATTTGTAGTCCAGTATGTTAACATAATCCGTTCATCTCTTAAGGGCTAAGTGTAACTGCCAGTCAAACACTTAATTGAGTCTAATGATCTCACAGGCATTAAGAGTTTTCATTAAGTCAACCCTGAGGGTTTTTATTTTACATTCATTTCTCAATACAACAAAATAAAAATTGTTTTTCCATAAAGCAATACATTCTCACCACTTCATGTTTGGATGTCCTTATTGACTGTGCTTTTATTTCAAATAAACAGCACCGTCCAATCTCTTTGAAGTACTCTTTGTGGCCAGGTTACCTTGGCAATAGAGCTATGTGGAGAAAGGAAGTATTCTCCCTCAAAGAATTTTCATATTTTGAAATCTCTTTGCTCTCAGAAGCAAGCCCCATCTGCAAAAAGATACAGAGCCCTGACTTTCTACCAGTAAGTGAAATAACCTGCTGGTGTTTCAACGGCCCTGAGATCGCCAATGAAACGGCAATTAGGTGGGGTTTTTTGGCAGTCTGTTGATGAGGAGAGAGAGAAACTGGCAAGAAAATACTCTTTGCTGCAACAAAACCTTATGTGTGATAAATTTTAGCTTCAGAAAGTGAGGCAATTCTGACACAAGTTGTTTAGTCATGGTTTTGCCAGTTAGCTCCACTTGGCAACTGATCAAGTTGAAAGAACTTAATGAATACTTTGATTGTTTTAATTTTCTCTGTAGCATTTTAGATTTTAGTCAGCATCTTTACTTGTCATACTCTACAACAAATAGCACAAATATAAAACCATATCTGGAAGAAGCACATTAACAATAAGAACTACAATTCACAATGTAGAGCAGGAATCAAGAAGCCAAACCATGACATTCCTTTTTAGGTTTAAAAAACTCCCCAAACTTGATGCTTAGCTTAAGCACATGTAAGAACTAAGGTTATTTTGTGAAATTGCAGAACTGATACTTGTTCTTTCATAAAAATTTAAAATATAGCCATTTGGCTAAAGACTACAATTCAAAATTCTACTTACATTCAACATTCTAAGTGTGCTGGCTCAGCCTGTGAAAATTTTAGCATGTCCTCCCCAGTTCTGTTCTATCTCTGTTGTATGGTGTAGACAGAGCATGCTGCCAGAAGTTGATTTAACTGGGTTATTCAGGGCAATGCTCCAGCAACCCAGTCAGATGGAGCTACTCAGTCAAGACACTGTCTTGCACAAGAAAATTTGTCCTATACAATCAATAGAGGAGGTTTTCCTAATAAAGCAAGAAAGGCCTAAGTTGTGTTATATTTATGCATATCTAAATGTAACCCTCAGGATCAATAAATTCTATTAAATTCTCTGGCACAAAAAAAAAACCAAAACAAAACCCACTTAAAATCTTCATGTCTGGGAGGACAGGGGACAGAGAAGGATCTGCACTCAGCTGTAGGGCCCCCAACATAAGAAGGGCATAGAACTGTTGGGTTGAGTCTGCAGGAGGTCACAAAGATGATCTGGAGCTGGAGCACCTCTCCTGTGAAGACAGGCTGAGACAGTTGGGGTTCCTCAGCCTAGAGAAGAGAAGGCTTCAGGGAGACTGTAAGGGCCCTACAGGAGAGCTGGAGAGGGACTTTTTACAAGGACATGGAGTGATAGGACAAGAGGAAATGGCTTCAAACTGAAAGAGGGTAGGTTTAGATTAGATATAAGGAAGAAATTCTTTACTGTGAGGGTGGTGGATGTCCCTGTGGTGTGCGTCCCTGCCCACAGTGAGCGGGGGTGGAATTAGATGATCTTTAAAGTCCCTTCCAACTCAAAGCATCGTAGGATCTATGATCTATAGTCAATTCAGATGAAAATGCCTTTAGACATGCTTACATGTGGTGATCCAGCTGTCAAATAAGTATCCTACATAAAAGTTTCCTTCTCACACTCTAGCCTGGGTGGCCAAAACACGAATTCAAATTCTTCAGTCAAATGCTGAAACTCAGCAGGAGGTGCAGACATTGATTTACACCTATAAGCCTGATGTAAATTGCTTAAACCTTGCTAATACAAAACCAGACTGAACACACCTGATGGCTTTTCTTCAGCCAGCTGGAAATTTTTTTTAGTAAAAGCTGTTCTGCTAAACCATTCCAGAAAATTTGAAGGATCTGAGATGGTTCTAATGAGTCCAAACAGCCTAGAGTTGCAACCATGGCTTTTATACTACCTTCGTAATGTTCAGCTTGTTTTGAGAAATATCCACGGTTCTGCTCCAGAGATGCAAGACATGATCGAGCATTGTGGAAATAACAATATTCTTTTGTGTATGCAGCTACAGAATAGTTACTTCAGCAATCATCAGCACAAGGGAGCCTTACCTTATGATGTGGACTGATGGCAAGTACAAAGACAACAAATTTATTTGAAATGTCAGTAAACATGATGAATACATTTAAAATGAGAATTTATTTCTCAGTTAACATTCAAAGGAAGAAAAATTAATCTACTGAAGAAGAGAGGAACAAAAGTAATGGAGTATGTTGTAGTCTGTGGAAAAAACTTTCTGGGTACCTAATCCAGGAAGAAAATTTTGTATCTCAGCTGAGCCAGGGTTTATATAGAACAGTCAAACATTGAGGACTAGAAAAAATATGAGAAAACACCCTCTTGTTAATGTTGCAGAACAGATGTATTTGCACTATTCCAAACAGCAAGGAGTGACACCAAAAAGTAAATCAATCATAATATGTTCTTAATTTAATTTTCTTGGTAGTCAAGACATACAAACACAGATAGCATGATGATGAATGCCAGCTGGGAATGAGAGCTTCAGACCTGTACTACTGCTCAGATGAGTATCACTGTTCACAGAAACTCCTGAGGAAAAAAAGGTGGTTAAAGATATTCTTCTTTAAAAGTTAACTGGGTTTAGATTGATGGGGTTTCTGTGGCTGGGTAAACAGTTTCTCATTAGTGAATTAAGCCAGTTTGACATGAGGGCAGAAATCAGCATTCTGCTGATTTCTCTCTTTGGCTTTGAAGTTACTTCCTGTGGTTAAGAATTATACATGTGACATCACCACACTGGGGTGTAAGGAAATGTTTAAGTAGCATAGCAACACAACATGAAATCTTAACATCACTTGTCCAAAGTCATGTAGAAAATCTGAGACAGAACTGAGAAATAAGGCCAAGTATTTTAATCCTAATTTACTCTCTAATAGATCTTGCCATCTGAAAATTCTATAACCAGTACTAGTTATCCATTAAATACTTCTTTTCGCACCCAGAAGTGACTCTGTATGCATTTTTGGTTCCAAATGTATTGTTACCAACATCAGTTTTGTTATTAAAATGAACTGCCTTTGCTGTTTTGTGAAAATGAGATGAAACTGGTACATTCCCATTAGATACTACATCTAATAGGAACACATAAATTAAGGCTTGTTAAATCCTATTGTTTGAATATATATCTGATGAAATAAATCATGAAATAACTAATTATGTAATTAAACCAGATCCATACATAATATGACAATGTCTGAATAAAGTCTCAGACATTTTAGCATTATTAAGTGAGTAAATGGCTTGATGTTATTGCTACCTGCTCAGTCAGCACATCTTCCTAATTTATTCATTGTGTTTTACAAGTAACCAAATACCTCACAAAAGATACTTTCTATGAGAAAACTCATAGAAACTGCTTATACAGTGTCCAAGCATGATGTTCAGGCAAGGTAGAAACCTAGCATAGCTGGACTATATGAGCAACTCACAGCCTGTAATGTATTCATTAGTGAATCATTATCCCCATTTTAAAGCCAGGAAACTAAAGCCACAGAGAACATGATGGTTTCAAGGTATCCATTGCGTCGCTGGCTTTGTCTCCTTACTTGCTGTCTTTACAGCTGGTGTAGGAAACTGGAGACTTCTCCTGAGTAGTAGCATTGCAACAGTATGCAGAAAGTCTGGAGCAGAGAAAGGGAATCTAAGTTCTTAAAGAACTAAACTGATGCTGTACTTAACGCCAGATGCAAGCTCTCATGCAGGATGAACATTTACCTACGGATGCAGTTAGCGTCTGGTTGTATGTATGCATCAGAAGACCAGAAATAGGCAGAAAAAAGCACGTTTGCATTTGTGACATAACTTAAAGCACATGTAATGCTCAAGGGCTTACCTTCCCCGCTTTTTCCTTCTCCCTCTGCTTGCAAATCATCTTTTGTAGTCATACAAACAAGAAATGGGGCTAGATCCAAGATATTCTCATTCCTAGGGAAAGTTTAGCGTCGCTAGGCTGGGTAGCTGAAGATGCTGATTCTCCCAGTAAAGTCACCGTTATATCAAGCAATGTGAAACTCCAGAAAGAAAGTTTGAGGGCCCCTTCATTTCACAACACATGTGCAGGCAGAGTTAGGCTATTGTCCTTCTAGGAATGAAATATGTTCTTGAACACTGGACCAGGAAACAAAGGAACGACACAGGCATGGAGCCACAGAGCTGTTGGATAACTGAAGAAATCACAGAGGATGAGGACAGTGCTTTCTCATATTTGGAAGAAAGTTCAAATCTTCCTCAGATTTAGCCTGGCACATGCTATGCTTATGAAATGATTTTATGCAGTCATGTTTTTGCTTGTCAATTTACCTCTTCTTAACTGCTTGACCATGGCCGATTTCTGCCAAATTTGACAGGCTAACAGTGGTTTCAAAGGTAATGAGTTCCTACACGTTCCACGCATACGAGCAACAGAGCTGAAGCACATTTGCCCTTCTTGCTGAGGGAGGAGCAGCAGGTTGAGCTCTCTCTTGTGGGACACCCATACAGAGAGAGAGAGAGAGAGGGTACCAAAGACCCTGCTGTGAGAAAAGTCACAAAGGAGTTTGCTCAAGCCTAGGGAAGCAAGCTGCCAGCATTGAGCCTTCTGAAACTGTTTCATGAAAAGTCTTTTGTGCTCAGCTCTCATCTGGGTCCCAGAGCTGGGATCTCCAGGTAGAGTCAGGGAGCTTCTGGCAGGCAGAGCAATGCCCTGCAGTCTCAGAGAAGAGAGAGGTTTGACATACTGCTCTTCAGGAACAGTTTTGTTATCTTTGCTTTAGAGGCAGGTGGCAAGACAGTAAAGGTAGAAGGAAAAAAGGGAAGCCGATAAGCAAATTACCTCCAGAAAAATAGTGATGTAATCCCCACTGGACAGACTATCATAATATGTCATTAAAAACCACTGGGAGGTTTAAGAAAATTAATTAGTTTAGAGTTTATAGAAATATATTCTTGAGTGGCAGGTGTTCTGGCATCCATATGCAAAGCTGACTGCCCAAATACAATTGCAAAACCACCCGCCAGGAAAAAAAATCATGTTTATCCACTGAGAAAATAGATATTTTGCACCAATCTGTTCTCCTCAGAGTAGCATGCATGGCAAACCTCTTAACTCTGTCATGTCCATGTAATTACAGTGAAATGTGGAAATAGGAAGAGCTAGTACTCCTGCACAGAGCCTGAGAATGCACTTTCTTCCCCCCGACACTCTTGGTATTGATTTTTTCTATCTAAAAAAAGCGAAAATAATTTACTTGTTTATCATAAGACACTGAAGAACAGATTCCACCCTCTACAGTTACTTCAGTTTTTCACTGATGTGAGTGTGAAGTGATTCAGCTCCCTTCTCAAATATTTGCAAGTCCTTCTGAGCGAAGTCTATAGTTCTTTATAGCTGTATATTCTTTTGACTTGGACTCAGTATCCAAATTTAAATTAAGCTACAGTTCAAAATTCTAGCCTTTAGCATTTAGGCCAAATACCAACAATTAATTTGCAATTCAAAAGCCTGCATTCCCTTGCACTAAGAGATGATATGTTTACTTGATTACAGAACCACAGAACAGCTGAGGTTGGATGAGGCCTTTGGAGATCATCCTGTCCAGAACCCCCTGCTCATGCAGCATCAGTCAGAGCTGGTTGCTCAGGGGTTTTGAACATCTCCAAGGAGGGAAGCTCCCCAACTTCTCTGGGCACCACTTCCACTGTTCAGTGAAAACATTTTGATTTTTATTTTTCCAAATATTTATCTACTTGGAGTAAAAAAGAAGTGTTCTTTTGCTATAAGAATATTAATTATCAGCAACAAGAACTATAGACTACTTTCTGCAAACTGTATCTAAAGTCTGCTCAGCTGGATAGCTGAAATCACAGAGTGATTGCACTGCTTTCCACCTTGCAAATAATTTGTTAATAATCCAGTAACAAATTTTGGGAAGGACAAGGACGATATCTATGCATACACATTACACAAGATGTAACAAGAACTTTCCAACCATCTGACCAAGAGGTGAACTGCAGAAAGTACCAAATGTTTGCAGAGTGGTGATCTTCACCAAAGTCAGTAGCTTTCAATTTTTATCACTTGTCTTAATCACTACTGCAGCATTCTCTGCTGCCATCTTGACTTTTTGTATGTAGTTGAATACATACAGCAGGCAGTGCAAGGAAGCTGGACCAGTACTGAACAGTGGTAATGCTCGTAATAAACAACACCTATTGGTTCTGTTTAAAGAAAAAGTAATTTTCCATAGAAAGTAAGACAAGGTATGACTGCACTGGGGTGTCATTGTCCCTGGCTTCATGTGGTTTGGTTTTCTTAGCTTCCCACAGGGCAGGGCTGCAAGATAAGATGAACCACCACCTGAGTCACAGGAATCCAACCCTGGGCCCATGTCTTTTGATAAACATAAATCCAGACAGCTCTGTGTAAAAGATCTCTCTGTGACACTCCAATGAGAGCCTCTTTCTTATTTGCAGAGGAAAGGGACCCAGCTCTGACAAATGTTGCCCATGCAATAGACTGTCTCAACATGCTGCTCTCTCTGCATCATGCTGCTTTCTTTCCATCCATACTGAGCTAACCCTGTTCTGAACATGGTGCTTGGAGCCCACCTTCCAGAGGAAACACCCTACTAGGAGGCAGCATGCATTACAGGGCTTCCTTCACAACATATGAAACCCATTTCTCTGATGACAGCTGATGTGACCTTTTGTGGGGGTTGAAGGAAATCATAGATAATTAAGATTAAGCTAGGCTGAGGTAATATCAGTTTATCACCCTAGAGAAATCAAAATGCATATTTAATGAAAGAGTATTTGCCTTGATGCTGAGATCATAGAAAAACAGACCTTGGAAATCTGTGGAAATGTGTCTTTAACTCTCTTTGGCTTGTACCTGTGATTTTGTAGCTAAGAGGCAGCCTTGACCAGTTGCATCACTTCCCTTGCCATTAACATAGGTCCTGCAGTGTCTACAAAATTTATTTATAATTAAAATAACAAAAATACTTATCTGTGGCTCCAGGCTTCTATAGCACCTTCGAAGACTGTTCTGTTTTGGGCTCCTCTCAACAAGAAAGAAATGGAAGTGCTGGAGTGTGTCCAGAGAAGGGCAATGGAGCTGGTGAAAGGTCTGGAGCACAAGTCTTATGAGGACCAGTTGAGGGAGCTGGGGGTGTTTAGCCTGGAGGAGAAGAAAAGGCTCAGGGAGACCTTATCTCTCTCTACAACTCCCTGAAAGGAGGTGGTAGCCTGGTGAGGGTTGGTCTCTTCTCCCAGGTAATAAGTGACAGGGTAAGAAAAAGCTTCAGGTTGTGCCAGGGTATGTTTAGATTTGATATTAGTACAGCTTTCTTCACCAAAAGAGCTGTCAGGCACTGGAACAGGCTGCTGGGGAAGCATTTGTGTCACCATTGCTGGGTGTCTCTAAAAGCTGCGTAGGTATGGCACAAGGGGACAGGGTGTAGTGGTGGGCTTGGCAGTGGTACATTTACAGTTGGACTTAATGATCTCAAGGGCCTTTTCCAACCTAAAGAATTCCATGATTCTATGAATTTATTCAATAAAACAAAATCCAGCACCATTCATCTAATTATTTCTGTGGGAATGCAACTATGTACAGATGCTACTTCCTGTCCCATAACTCCTGTGAGAAGTTTGTTCTCAGCTTTCTCTAAATATTGTCCAAAGAGCTGGCTTCTAAATCAGCCTGAAAATTCACCACAGAAAGGCAACTTTTCATCCCAGGACAGGCAGCAGTTTCAGTTTGCTCTTGCACAATGAGAAAGCCCCAGTTTAAGGATTGCAGCTTCTATAGCATGGCCCAGAAGAGAAATTTTCCTATGTACCAAGTCTCATTTCAGAGCCAGCAACTTCAAGTTCAGCTCAAAATGCCTACAGTTACCTGTGTGCTGGGACCACATTTGCCCATGCAAAATATTTCCCATAATAAATAGCTGCATTCCTCATTAGCTGCAATTTCCAAATGATCTAAAGTAATAGCCCTTTTGTGAAGGACAGTGCAAATATTTAACATTAAAATGACAGAAGCAGAGGTAAGTGCACTAAGGGCCAAATCCAAAAGGAAAGGTTGCAGTCTTCTAGGCAGCTGATGATGATAGGGTGGCAGGAACAACAGGAGAATAGAAATGGCAGTATGTACTGCTTGCACTGCAGGAACATTACTGCAAACTATTTCCACTGAGTACAAGCAATTGATGGAAAATCACTACTCTTTTAAATAGATATTAGGTGAAAGGGTTGGAGGACAACCTTCTTCTCCTTTTTGTTGGGGGAAGATTAACCTTTACAAGGCCAAATATTATGCAAAGTCCTAAGCAGAATAAGCACTCTCATTTCCATCAGAATCTAGGCAATTTTTCATTCTCATGACTTCCCCTACTGCCCTTCAGGAACGGCATTCAGAAGTCCCAAGGTAGCTTTTAGAATCCACTGCCCAGGAATTTAAACTTGCAAAATGTATGTTTTTGCAGCATGCAAAAAGCCCAGACTCTCCTGAATATTTACATGTAAAGATCCCACCCAAGTATGCTCAGATGGGACAAAAACAGCATTTGAAGTCCCTTTATCTTACCAGAGCACAAGCTAGACTGACAGTTGGTTTCTACAGTATTATTAATTTATATTTATTAGCACAGAGTTCAAAACCATTAATATTTTATAGCACAGAGGCAGAAATATCCCTTCTCATTATACCCTGACCACACTGATACTGTCATTGTTATTACTGCAAATTTAAGAAAAACAACAGCAACAAAAAATTTCAGCACTGTAACCATGTTTTTCTGATGTTGTAGATTATTCTCTCTGTTGCCAATAACATGACAGGGCCTTAGAGAATAGGCTCAGGAAACTTGCTTACAGGCAATTTCCACACATCTTTTCACTTCCCTCTCACATTCCCTTCCAGGTAGAAAACAGAGGCAAGGGTAAAAGGATTCAAGTGGTTTCTTTCTGTCCTCAGGGTGTATCCTTTCTTTACCATTCCCCTCTTTCTTACTTTACATCTCTTTCCAGCTCTTACTGTGCACTAGTAAGAGTCTGTGACAGGTAACTTCCCAAACAGAAGTCCTTCTGTGCAGAGATAGAGCCTTTCCCAGAGCCATGGGCACACCAAATACAGAGGAAACCTTTTTTGATTAACTGCAAGTCTCATGGCAAACAATATATGATAGCTGCTGAAGGACAAAGCAACCTGAATTTGTAGGAGTGATAAAAGCCAGTATGTCCCTTTTGATAATTTTTTTTTCTACTTATTCTTCTATTATTTCTCACTTGAGCTCAGCCATGACTTCTGCAATAAAGTTATGAAGGCTTATTCCTTTTCTGTGTAGTGATCTTAGGCTGTCTAGACAAAGAAATGTGGGGGAAAAGACATATAATTTTTACATTTATAGGAGGACTAAATTTATTCTCTGCATGTGGTAATTAGTGGTGCAAATGGTCAGTAAGCAATACTTCCATACCCTAATAAAATGAAATCTTTGGTTAATTAGAAGATTAAAACACATAATGAATATGTGAACTCTGCCAAGTGTTCTAATAGAGGCCGTCAGCTCATTTATATTGTTAATGGAACAATTAGTATTGCTGAATTGTAAACCCACAGGAGACAGGAGTGGAGAACATGTTCCTGAGACACTGCATTACTCTGCTGGCACCAAAAATATGTGACCACAGGAGACCCAGTTGCCCTCCAGAGGCTTTCAACAACACAGGTGGATTTCAACTATTAGGGAGAGAAATTTAAGTGCATAAGTGTTTGCATTTTGGTGAGACTGATTACAGCGCACTTCCCCAGCACATGAAGACTGACAGGTAAGCAAACACAGGAAAAAATGATGGAATGGTCAAGAGGAATAATGTACCATGTCCAGAACTGCCAGGCATCAAAGCCATCCTCATCCATCCCTTCTTTTCAGATGGTGGAAAATAACACTGTTCCTGAGGCTACTCCAATTTTTGTGCATTTATTTATATATATACATATATATATACAAATTATATATATATATTTATATATATTATGTAATTTATATGCCTATGACTATTTCGTGTACAGATTTTAAGCAACTTGCTGAAACTCAATGCTTCTGAACTTGCTGCTTACTGCAGAAAGAAAAATAATAAAAATGCATAAAGAAGAAGAAGCAGATTTAGAACAGCTGCTGACTGATGGCACACAAGAGGGACTCTGCAGGGGAGAAGTTTCTACTGGGTTTCTATCAGCCTAGAATAATGCATGTGTTGGACTGAAGAGATTCATTTATAAATAGGATCAGTCTTTCTTCTGCATTGATCAGCAGACATAGACATAACCAAGGAATTTAAGGCGGATGATGCATCCAGCAACAACAGAAAGAGAATGTTTTTTTTCTAAACTAATAGAGTGGAGATATTGCTCAGGAACAAGTAA
>NW_008237619.1:4902618-4912662 GCF_000691975.1 Corvus brachyrhynchos
TGCCAGTATGATCTGAAAAATAATATATTGTTTTGGTGCTCTGTCAATAAGGCATCACCACACTGATGGAGAACCTTGAATGGAGATGTGTTTCCTTCTTAACATGGAGGCAAAAAAAGAAGGAAGAGAGAGAGGGAGCAACACAGTCTCTCTTGTCTTGTGACATGGACCTTGGGACTAGCTGTTCAGTGCTTCAGTTTCAGTGACTTAGTAAAGCCACCACTGAGAGTCTTCACCTGAGCCAAAAAGTGAGTTAATTATGTCCTCTTCAGAGGATGGTGTCTGATAACATTAGACAAGTCTGCAATCTCTGTTTCACTGCACAACTGCATCCATGTTGAGAATCCAATGTTGCCTGAGCATCATTTTCCTGAAAAGCATAATAATATTTTATTTTCAGTGCTGTGCATTTCTCATGTTATACCTATTACTGTGATGAAACATGGCAGCTGCTTAACAGAACACAGTTATAGATGAGTTCAGGAAATTAAAATTATACTGGGGCAAACTGGGATTCTGTTACACCTATGAAACCACACAGTGGTTATTCTGGACTGAGACAAATTTAAACAAAGGAGTCTTCAAACCACTGCACGAAAAGTTGCAAAACAAACTGTAAGCAGGTGGAACACAATTATCCATGTAAGAAAGTGCTCTGTCTGCTTCTTCCTCAAAGCATTGATAATGTTTTCATATATCTGCCTCTGGGAGATGTCACATAAAACTTCTTGAGTACTTTACGCAGGTAACTGAAGGCTAAATGGGACTTGCTCAGAAATAATTTCTGTGCTTTAACGTAAAAAATATTAAATGATTTTTCAGTGGCAGGGTGTGTGAAATCAGAAGTTTTTAACTAATTGGCACACCATGCTTAAGTTCAGGGAAGCAAACCCCCAACAGAACTATTTATCCATGGAGAATACACATCATTTTCACAGGATATTGTGCATGCTAAAAAAAGTTCGCATGGTTTCCAAACAGCAGCTAGACAAATTCATGGAACAAAAAACCAACAAGTGCTATTCAATACTGAAGTAAATACCTCCTCACAGTAAATACCTCTGCCTGGCCTAGAGATAGCTGTTAACTGTGAATGTATACCAGGGAGTTACTACAACAGGTTTGTGCCGGTTTTCAATTTATTCCTAGACATCCAATTAATTGCTGACTGTGACAGGATCCTGGGCTGGACAGAACTTTGATCTGGCTCACACAGCCACTCTTCCGTTCTTCCAGGAGAATTCTGCACGTACTGTTAATAGACATAGGACATTTACTGTGTACAGCTGACACAAGCTATGCAAAACCTTGTAAAACCAGACAACATAACTGAAAATACCCTAATCACTAAATCAATAATCACCTCTACAGTAGTTAAATTTGTCACTGTATTTTAAGGGGAAAAAAATTTTGCAATCTAGAGCAGCAAGTGCTGATTACTGTATTTTTAATGATGCACACCGTATTACTACAGTTGTTACTACCTTGCTGCAGCTAACTGAAGCCATCCTTTAGAAAAACTTCAACATATTTATTTCTTTTCATCTCTCCTATGGTTTATTGAAAAATTCTAGAGCAATATAAGAATTAAAACCAATGTCTTAGCACAGCGATAGATACTGCACTGGGACTTCAAATCTTTTCCCTCCCAACCTCCGACAGTAATGGGGTCAAAACAATCATAGTTTTGCTTCATTAATATCTTTACTGTCAGTACACACTGAAAATTTTACATGTCATGTGAATAGTTCCATTGTTCTCTTGTGAAAGAAGACCTAAACCCTAATCTCAAAGTAAAGCAATCATGCGTGTCTTTACTCATGCACACAGCTGTTATATGAGAATTATCTGCATTAGTATTAGCCAGTATGGATTTAAGTGTTGAGACAATCAGTGATTAAATCTACTGATTGTTACACAAAGGTAGCACTCAGTGTGTTACTCTTCCCCATACTGAGTAAATACTAGGAAAAAAATTACATGCACAAAAAAGTTAGAGTTCTTGGAACGCAGAAAAAAAATGTAAAGTATACCAGTCTTTTAGCTAGCCCTTTAAAAAAATCAATCTTTACGGCTTCTGAAAATTGATATGTATTAGTTATGAGTCTTATGTGGTTTCTTCAATTGCTTTTTGTAAAATTTGCCAAGGGTTTTTTTTTTTTTTTTTTTTTTTAATAACTGAAGCTGTGTATTTTACGTTAAAATTAGAAACTCTTCCTTTGTGGCCTTTTCAACTTAATTATACATCACAATTGTTTCTGATTTTAGAGCTATCACAGACTTAACCTCCAATCTCTCTTTATAACTAGCTAACTCTTTACTATCTAGCATAATAATGAAAATTCTAGATAGAGAAACAGCAGAGGCATCTCCAAAGTTTCCAGCTCAGAAGCATTATAGTGGCTCTTTTCTTCTAAAATTCATTGCTAGATTTGGCAGTATGTATCGGCTTTATTTGAAGATTGGGCTTTCAACATTGCACTGCCTTTTGAGTAAGAGTTGGACACAATCAGACACCCTTAGTTGCACCTAACCCTGGTATTACCTTCATTTATGTAAACCTGGACTAAATCCAGTAAAGTGGTTATTTAAAGTGGTTATATACAATAAAGGCAGTGTTAGATAAGAACAAATCCTACTCGGCCCTCCGCACCCGTGTTATACCTTTTAAAACTGACTTTGCCTTTTCCCCACTGTATGGTAGGCCACGATGTGCTTAACTGTGCTGGTGCTTCTTTCTGGTGTTTAGCTCACACATCTTCACCATGAGAGCCATGGCTACACCTGGGAGTCAAACAGTAAAGAAAGGAAGGGGGAATAGCATCTGAGGTCTACATTTCAATAACATAAATGAATGACAGATGGGAAGTTTACCAGCCAAATAAATTGCGAATAAATTACAGTTCAGCTACATCCGTTATACCTGCCAGAGAAGAAATCCCATTGACAGAACCGTTCTCAGGTGGCTGAAGCTGCTGGGGAGACACGAGTGCTGCTGTCCATGTGAGCCTTTATTTTGGCTAACAAAGGAAAAGCAGTATGTTACTGGAAAGTATTGAGAATGGCTACAGAGGAGTGATCTTCTTCCAACGGGCCAGAAATGCCCTTTACCGTGAACCAGCGACAAGCCCCCTCCTTCTGCCTGCCATGCTTATCACCTCATATCAAGGTTGTCTCCTGGCAAGCAGAACACAAGATTCAAACCACTGTAGCCTGGTACACCTGGTCAGTTTTCTGACTACCACTGAGTTACACAAAAGCCAGGTATACATTGTGATTTGCTTTTATTTATTTGCTACTTTTTGTTCTTAATTACTTGTTTTAGGAGAGGATGCATTTCCCGCATTTTGATTTCCATGAGTAATTTTATGGCATGTCTCCCAAGCAGCCAGGCACCACCAGGGTGCCTCTCTGCCTTCTCTCTCACCAGGAAGGGCTGACACCCCTCTGCTGAGTCTCTCCTGCTGTCACCGGGCAGCTGCTAAGAGGGACCTGCAGATCATTCATCTGACACCTCCAGCTGCAATGAACTGAGCCTCTTGACTTTGACCTTCTGATCTGCTTAGCTTAAGCACCTAAACCAGATATACATGCTACAGTCCTACAGTGCCTTGAGACTCCAGTTTTGTCTATATAATACTATTAAAATTCTTCCATCACCTGCCAGCAGTGTTCTCTGGAGCACTGCCTTGTCCCTTCTCAACCAGTAATTACAGCAGTTTTGTACTGCAAAATCTCAGCATGATAACAACTCTTAAAGAAATAATTTGCTCCAGCAAGCCCATCCATCAGGGGCACGACAACTGAAGTCTCCTTTCTTTTTCCAGGTAGGAAGGGATGACTGACAGGAAGTTCCCTGCAAGAAAGCACTCTAACGTGCTCTTCAAAATAGCCTGGATTTGATGAGTTTCTGAATGTGGTCCAAATAGTTGATATAATTAGCTAAACCAAATAAGCTTCCAGGTACTCCAGCCTTTCTCTAAGTCTGAAACAGAAATTATGGAAAATAATGAAATTTGCCTGCCTTCTGTGTAAGCCAGGTTTTGTTTCCTCTTTTTCCTCTTAATAGTACCTATTGGTGCACTAAAAGCTTATACTTCTCCTTACAAAGTTTGTCTCTGAACTAAGAGCAGTCTGAGGAGTCTCTACTGAAGACAGAGTGTGTGTACCTTAGATAATGAAGGCAAGAAGAGGCCAGCCGGACATCTAGAATGGATTTTAATATGACTGGCACAGAATTTCATTTTATTTGTTGCATGATTAATCCTACTGGCATATCTAAACCAATAAAGAGACGTCCTTATTTTTCAAATAAATAAATAAATCACATTATTACTGCAGTCTAAGCCAAGTGAGGTTTAAAATCAGGTTATTCAAGGTTATCCAACAAGAATCTCCTTTCCATGCTATCTTTTTTGCAGATGCTTATAGCCAAGTAATGGTTGATGTTTGATGACCATTATCTACAAAGCCATTATTACTATTTTTCATCCATTTTTTACAGACAGCACTAATGAAATTGTGGAAAATCTGTTTGCTTAACATTTTGTAGCCTTTAGGTGGATTTACCTGTGATTCATTCAGTTCAGGAAGTCAGGGGGAGGACATCCTATTTTGGGAGAATGATCTTGCTACTAATGCTCTTCTGAGTACTTCTCAAGAAAATTTGAGGAAGACATATTTTCCTTACTGCCATATACTTCTGTGCACAATCATCAAGCATTTTATCTCAGCCTCAGTGACGAATGGTCCCAAGGCACTCTTCAAAACATCGCGGGTTTCCTCTACATGTCCTTGGGCAAATGGCAGATCAAATGTTTTCTCACTGAGGGTGGTGACATTTGGGGTTGTCTGGTTGCTAACTGCTGCCTGAAAACCAGCTGCCTTTCACTCGTGGCAGGCATAGAGAGATTCTGAGAAATATTGTCCTTTGAGATAGAAAAGCACTGAAGGAATATTGGATCAACTTTTTACAAAAAAAAAAACAGCTGAAGGAACACTCAGGCCATAATGTAGAGGGAAATACTCCTCAGCTTCATATTCTCTTCCTAGCCCAATGTCAAACAAGTCAAGTCTGGCTTGAAACAAACACTATGTGTCTGCTGAGATGCTCTGAAGAACTTCTCAGCAATAGAGATGTCTATCAGGAGCTCACACAAATTAGCTCGCCCTCCCCCACCAACTTGCCATTAATCCTCCTTCTTTGCTGCTACTGCAGGACTTGTTGCAGCAAAACCATGATCCAATCCTCTTCTGGGAGCATGTCTGAGGCAGAGAGAAAAACAAAACCCAGGAATATTCCAGTCTGTCAGCATCGGGTAACTGAAATTCAAGTCCAATGCCTCTCAGGACTTCCACAAATAGATTTCAGTCCTCTGCCTACCCCTCTGGTTTCTAAAAGCCTCTGTTTCTCATAATCTCTCACACTTTTTTTTTCAAGGGAAGCAGACATCTACTATTACCTGTCTTGAACAAATGGGAATTGATGATGTGAGCAACTTGCTCAAAATCAAGCATCAGCATTGAGACAGAGGAAACAATTGAACTAATAGCCCCAGAATCACAAATTTTCATCCCAAATCTTAGACAATCATTCCTTCCCTTACATTAGGAATTCAGTGCAGATTTAATGGATACTTACTTCTTGAATAGGATGAAACTATGTAGCAGCACACCCTGCTCTCCTCCTGGTTCTCGCACAAACTTATTGGTAGTGAAAGGGTTCAATATGAAGACAGAAAGTTTTGAAAATAGGGGTTCCTGTCTGGATTTTGTGCCCTTCTCAGCATAAGTCCATATATCCCAGCTGCACTGACATCCAGAGCATAGTACATCACACCTGCGGTGAGCAGTGTTTTATTTTCCTTGCTTCTGTGCTGAAGAGGAGTGCATGACAGGAAAAGCAGTTCTTTCCCAAGATGCCAGTTAATTCTTACTTTCAGAAGTGTCCTTATTTTCTTTCTGTGCTTATTTGGGTAATCACATTTCACCCCTGGGGCATAGATTTGGAGTGTGCAATTCAAGCTGTGTTATGTTGTATTATGATGCAATGTAATACAGGATAAATGCTTGCTTCCTCTGGGATACTGCATTTTGCAGCACACTACTGCCAACACATACGTTTTGGAAACACAACTAATGACAAAATCATAAAATCAGGAGGTACTGATTCCAGCTTAGTAAAGGGTAAAAAGAAAAAAACCAAAAATGGAGTGAAGGACAGAGCAAAAGTTATAAATACTGTTGACAGTTTTAAATAGAAAGCTTTTTGACAGCTGTTTCTTGAACCTCCCTTGGATTTTAGTACAGCCAATTCTCAAGATAAAATACAGACTCTTTTCTCTGCCTGGCCTGCTATTTTGGCATAGTATCCAATTTCAGTATCTCGAACAAAAGCATAATTAGACTCACGATTACAGATGTGGGACATCTACTCCCACCACATTTTAAGTCGAAGCTTTAAGACCCATTTTTCCCAGCCGACTGCTACTACTTTTATTCTGCATAAAGCATTCTCCTTTGTTCAAAATCTTCAATTATTTATAAATGTTTAACTATAAGGCAATACAAAAAAGCTGGATATTAATCTACATAAAAAGGAAAGAGATAAAAAAAGAGCTACAAAAATTCTAACAAGAATTGATAACAGGAATAATTTAAAACCACCAAAACCTACACTTCCAGTTGGCTATTGGCAATTTAATCACTTTAAAACAGGTCTCATTACACAGGGATTCCTTGTGGGCCTTTTGTAAATTTCTTCCCTAGGTATTTATCGGTGGACAGAATCACTGTTGAGATGGATGGCATGTATTCACCAATACCCATGTACCCAAGCATACAGTGGCTAATTGGCTTCTGTCACATTACTACATTTTAGCTCCAAAAACCCATGTTGTCCTAATGGGAATAAATGAATGGCTGCTATTGAGGATAAACACTGCTCCTCGTTAAGAAAATTGCCCAAAATTGGACAAGCCTGAATCAACTAGACACTGAGCTTTAGTTTCACTAATTTCTCTGTATGGTTTTATATCAGGCTGTCACTTCCAGTACACTGAAAACATGGTACCTGTGGTTCTCACACAGGAAATTATCAATGGGTTCTGTCCCAGCCAGAGACCTGTCAATCTCCCAGCTTCTCACTGAAGACCTAGAGACTGAAAATACAGAGGGAAGGTAGGCATTTACTAATAAAGTTAGCAGAGGTAGGCTTAGCCCCATGATACTCGCCAGGCCTTCTGCTCTGACCCTTGCCAAAATTTCCCCGTTGATGTGCTGCTTTGCCCATGGTGCATTGATACACCACTTTGTGTGAGTTCATCTCTTAGCCCACCACATATGATTTATTCCATAAAATAAAATTCAACAGAAAAGTAAAATATGGTTTTGGACCACTCTGTTTCCTACGGTGCGCAGTTTCTGAAGGAGTAATTTTCAGGTTACTATTTTTGCCAGCTTTAGTTGTACTGTCTGGATCACCTAGTTTACATCACATGGTGCAGGAAAATGATATATCCAGAAATTCATCAAAGGCTGAGGGCACACAAGAGTCATCTAAGCTCCTCTCCTGCCATTGCTCACGGACAGAGTAAAGAGATGTTTTGTGTTTGTCTGTGGCATCTGGCTTGCTTGGCAATTTGAATCAAATGCCTTGAATTTGCAAATCTGCAGCTTTTGAAACAAGTAAACACTGGATTTTAATGAGACAGATTGAGGAAGTGCTAAACTGTAGTCTTGGTCCTTGAAGGAGCCAAAGTGAATAGCAACAGGAGCACATGAGCGAGGTAAAAAATTACAGCACACTAACATCAAGCAATCCACCATGAAATAAATGGCTTCCTATCAAACAAAACCTGTGTGAGGTGCATCTCTCTGCTGGATGCAATGTCAAAATGTCTGCTTTTTCCATCCAAAGACTGACTGACATATGAAGGCAAATGCTGAGTTTCTCCAGCTGTATGGGCTAAGAAACAGAGGCAGCAGATACTCGGGCAAAGGATCACTTTTATTTATGATGTTAAAATTTCTAAACTTCCTGATATCTATCCCAAATCCAACTGGACTAAAATTGCTAAAATATCTCCTTATAACTATATGAACTTAATTTATATTACAAAACACAATCAAGAGTGAAGCCTCTTTGTATAAAATGAGTAGACATGAAAATATCTAGATTCCTATAAAGTAATTAGATATATGAATAGATATATGACTGGGTTGCTTTCTTTTCTCTTTCCATGTGGACAGCCAGGACCAGCTATTTAAGACAGATTAAACATTATGTTCTTTTTTCGGCAAATGACACAATTGCTCCAAAAAACTCCAAGCTTTTGACTGATTCACTTAATTGCTTTGTCTTATTTTTCTCCATCTGTTGAGTGAGAATATTGAAGTATGTACTGTAATTTACTCTTAGAAGTACTTAAAAAAACTAGCATTATATTCAATTCCTGACAAACCTATGCAACAGCCTTGAAATCAAAAGCTAGTTTCTCTTCTCCTTTTCATTACTTTTTCATGACAATGTTTTAGATGAGGATGTTCTTTTTAATTTGCTTGTTGTTTTCCATTCATAGGTAAATGGCAAACACATAGATCATATATATGTTAGCTATATTTTCATCAGCAATGATTCATTACCTCAGAAATTCAAAAGTGATCATGAACCTAAGATTAGAGAAACCCAGTTATTCTAGTGGAGCACTTCAAAGTATTTTAGGTGTCTTGAATTACTTGTGTTTCACATATGTAGTCCTTTTGGGGAAGTTTATAGAATATGTTAGGTAACAAATCAAACAACCCAAAAAGTCATTGGCAGTGCTGCAGATACCACATGCAACTGAAAGAAGAATTAGCAGAATTTGGTTCAGTATTTATACAGCACTTGGAACTGAAGAGTGCTACATGGACACTTAACATTACCCATGGTAATAAGAAACCTTGACAGCCTTAGCTCAGCATATCTCTTAAGCATGTGCTTAAAGCTAGGCATGTTCTTTGGATGTGAGGGGTGATTATGGGTCCCAAGCAGTTGTGCAGTGCTGTATATGGATGGAGGGAAAACATCCTTCCTGACCCCCCGTGGGCAATCATCTCAGCTCCTGAAGCATGAAATTAGAGTGGCCTTATCTTTGCTTGCATACTGTAACGACAAATGTTATTAGTGATCATAAATTTAACAAGCTCTATTTTAAAATCCATCCACAGCATTATTGCATGACTTTTGAAGACAGTCCTTTTTGAGAACTTACTACTTTTTTCCTTACATCTTTTAATTTCATTTGGGTGAACTGGGGGAGGAAGGTCACTGTCAAACCTGCTGAAATGCAAATATTAACAGTAGTGCTTACCTCCATTTCTGCCACCTTAGAACAAACAGAAACTAGCGTTGTAGAAATAATAACATAAAAATAAATACCACCCTGTCCTTCCCTGGAGTCTCTGAAAAGTCTTTAGACCTTGGGCAAAAGAATCCTCAGATCCCAAACTTTGAAGCGTTCTGGTCTAGTTGAAGTTGCCACTTGGCCAACTTTGCATCACTTAAACCCATAACAACAGTTTGCTTCTCTATTTGTCTCCTCTTTTAATGAGGAAGCCCCACCACAGCTCAGCAGAAATGATTAACCACCAGAACAGAGAAATCACCAATACAGGCAAAGATAATCAGCTGTGTTTGGATGACAGCAGGAAGAGCAGTAGAGGTTATCTTTTCTGTTCAAAGACTCTTTGCAAGTATTTCTACTATTTGGAAGGAGAGAAAAGGTGAATGGCAGTGCTGCTTCCCACACATGGAAAACCCATCTTTTTTTGCCCAATGAGCAACACGTATTTTTCAGTCCAGATGACTTTGTATGTTAGCCTGAGGAAAAACAACAAAGTCACAGTGAAAATAAACCCTTCAAAACCTGGGGTGGGGCAGAGTATATTTCTCACTTGACCTTTCTTGAAACCCTTCCCCCAGCAGATGAGCTCCCACTGAGACTTAAACCATGAACAGCAGACAAACAGATGTTAATAGCGTCTTCACTGAAACACTGTGCT
>NW_008237619.1:4912692-4929530 GCF_000691975.1 Corvus brachyrhynchos
CTCTGGGTGTCTGTGCTAAAGGAGACGTTCTGAAAGGATTACAATTTTGCTGCCAGCTATGAAATAGAAAAACTAGAGCTTTGAGGGAGAAAGACCTTTACTGAACATCTCTCCAAATAAGCTTATTTAACAGTCAGATGGGAAAAGACTGGTCTATCTTTTCCTTCTTGCTTCCAAGCCTTTTCTACAGTGAATACCTTGTGATTTCCATTGTATTTGCACCTTCAGCACTGTTCACCCTCTTGGCAAGCCTCTTTCCATTCTGTTCCCAATCACCATGTCTTTGATTATATTGGTTAAAGTAAAACCAGTATATCAGAAACCTACTGAAGGAGCTGACTTCACTTCAATTACCTACAACAGCAAAAATAAACTTTGGTGCAAAGCACCTGCAGTCAACAGAAATAAAACTGAAGAAAAAAAAATAGAAGAATAAAGTATGGATAGGAGAAAGCATCAATAAAAATAAAGAAAAAGTCCAACTGAAAATTTTAATAATTTTATGGGATTTCTAATTCCTGTGGATTGGGTAAGGTGGTAAAGGTTGAAGAAAATGAGGACTTGCACCAAAATAACATTAAAATTAACTGTTATAGCAGAGAAAGCAGAAGAAGTAGAAAAGCAAATACAGAACCTCTCTGGTATTGCTGAACCAACCTCCTGGTCAAGCAATATGGAGCAGACATGAAAGCATCTAGTGGTTTTCTACGCCTTGGACTGCAAATAAAATATCTTTTAAAAATATAATGGGAAGGAAATGCAGGTGCAACAATGGCTCCCAAATGTGCCAAAATGAAGTCTCCAGTTGGTAAATGGACAATAGCTTCTCTTGTCTTATTTTACCTCTTTGCTGGACCTTCTGAACTTAATTCAAAAATTAATGCATTTCAAGTGTACGGTTGCACTTATGTGGAAAATGCTATTGCATCTCCTTTTTTTTTTTCTTTTGCTCTTCCTTGCTCCTAATATTACCAAATAATTTTGAGCTGCAAAGCTTTTACATTAATGGATGCCCCCATTCAGCTGAATTCAAAATCCTCTTTACTGTGAAAACTGAAGGACAACACACCCAACATTAAAACCACTTGGATCATCAAGCATCAGTTACATTAACATGTGGAAGACATTCGTGTGTTTAAACCCTCAAGAAAAGAAAGAAAGCTGGGGTCAAGCCAGAAGAGAGAGCTTCTGACTGAAAAGAAAAACAGAGAGGATGCCCACTGCTTTGTGTGAAACATGATGTCAACAGTAGAGACATCAGACTGGCGAATCTAAAAACTATACACCCTTTACAGTGGTTTCTAAGCTTCACAGAGCACCTCTCTGCAACTTTTCATGCCATATTAAGAGCCCTTTTGATGCTTTAGTAGTTTTGCATCACACCCTGAGGTGGCCTATATTGTTGTGATATTATATTACTACTTTTAATGTTAATAATGGGATTTGTCCTGTTATTACACAGAGGCCACAAGAGGAGAGGTCTCTCCCTCAAAGCCAAACAACTGCACCTGGAGGTGTGAAGAAATTACAAAAGCATGCTGTTTTGTCCCATGGGAGTTCATTTAGTTGGATACTGGGACTGACAATGCTAGTGCACAGCCTGGCAGGTGATGATGGGGCCCGTCTGTGGCTGGAAAACGGGACTGCTCGGATCAGACAGGCTGGTGGCCTGATGTCTGGTAGAAGTTCAAAGCCTAAATTAGGCCTCGAGGTAACACTTCTATCCTATGCTAGATCTAAACTATGAGATAGTGTGGAAGTAAATATGACTCTAATTTGGAGATGAAGCATGCAGGCTATGAAGGTGATAAATACTTGCATGCTGTTTTACACAGAGGTGGACAGAAAACCACCTTCAAAAAATTAATATGCTGAGAGATTTTTTTTTCCTTTTAAATCTTAAATCAACTGTATATCACTCAACAGTACAAAACTAAAAATATGACAAAATAAAAATGGAAAAAAAGACCAGATGAGGAATAGGAGTATTTCCTATTTTTTTCTCCCTATCTACAGAAAGGCCTCTGCAGGATAGAATGCACTGGATGTAGCTAGTGACTTGACCCATAAATATCCTACAAATACGAGCTTAAACGTGAAAGAAAGTATTCAGCACAAAGCAAAGTGACCTTTCTCTCCCTTTATACTTTGAAGAAGACATGATTCCCTGTGGAAGACTGTCTGCCTGAGCCTTGTGCTCCCACCAGTAACAGAAATTGGTCTGCTGCTGTTGCACAGAGCACTTCTGAGGTTGCCTTGATGAGTTTTCAAGACTGAGAATGAAATGGTTAAACTTCTTTGGCTTTCCAGCTGCTTGTCCTTCTCTCTCCTGCTGCAGACTAGCTGACCACTTTTCAAAGGTGAGCCCAGGAAGACAGAGCCTGTGGAAGGGAAGGAGGAGGGGATTGGTCTCCAAGCATCCCCATGAGCTGCTTCTTTCCAAAAGCTTTCTTGTTGAGCATGGAACACAACAAATTCCCCCGCATATGCTTACAGAGCCACCTTGTTTTCAGCTTTTATTTCATTTGTTTGTTTGTTCAAAAAAACTGACATTATTATGGGAAAGAACATTGAGAGAACAAGTGAAATTTAAACAACATCCTGCTCTGAAACATTCTGGTTACGGGAGAGAGCATCTGTGCCCCTGTATTTTAAATAGGCATTTGGAAGAGAAGTAGCTTTGACAAGATGATAATTTAGTCCTTTTGACTCCCTCACTTCAAAGTGAATCTATCTGGGAATTCTCAGAGGAAACAAACTTTTGCTGAAAAATGCCAAATTCTTGACCCTGACCTATTTTGTTTGCAACAACAGGGGTGATACAAACTTCTGCCAGAGGAAAGCAGTGTTTCTAGGATGTCAAATAGATTCATCCCTGCTTCTGAGTCACCAGGAACCCTGCCTGGCAATTTCTGTCATCAGGTGAAGAATAAGGTAATTCTTAGTTTGCCTTGTTTTTAGTTGGCCTTCAACTGGCAAGAACTGTCTGAAAAACAAACAAAAACCCCAAATCCCACCAAATAAATAAACAAACCAACCTCAACCAGCCAAATAGCCAAAAATAAAACCCCTCACTTGCAAAGCAAAAAAAACAACCCCCTCACAAATATATAGGGAAAGTAAAACCTCCTTTTTGTGAGATGACCTTGATTTCTTTCTCTCCCAGTAAAGAAAATATGACTACACTGTCAATACTGAATGTTTCTGATCTGAGATCACTTGGGCTTTGTCTACACAGGGGATTTACACACATTTTCCCACTGAGCAGGAAGCAGCAACAAGAGAGGTTGCAGTGAATAAGTTCTGGAGGCACGACCTATATTTTGTCTCTCCAAATGGCTTATCAGCTTTTCAGGTGTAAGAATACATTTCTTGGGAAAGAGAATGGAGGACAAATCAGTGATATTTCTACCTCCACTAAATCCAGGCCAGTGTTTCACTCGGGAAAAATTGGTGGAAACACGCTGAAAGCAATGAATTAATGTTTATTCACAACCAACATGAGGATCTATATCTTCATACTTGAACACAAACCCACAGAGGGAGTAGGACCAGGCGACAACTTACACTAGATGGATTTTTTCATATCCTGAGTTTGGCAGTATGTTACACATCCCAGGAGTAGATTTGCCACTGGCCTAATACTTCCCTACATATACAATATTTCAGAGGATGCCGCTGAAGTCTTTGACTTTACTAATTTAAATATTTGCCCATTTCACAAATCTCAGCTCAGTTTCTCCTGCTTCATTGCCTCAGTACTCTATGGCACACAGTGCCTTACTGAAAATGAAAAATACCAATCCTGTGAACTGGCAGATGCAGAAAAGAGCTAGGTTAAATTATTTTTCTTAAAATTGAGTTAATCCAACCACTAATATTCATCAACTCAATTTTTTACAGCCCTTTCAATGGCAGCTATTCTCCCTGGCTAGTTTCCACTGTTTATCTGCAGAGTGTAAGTTTATTCTCTGATAGTACTTGTGCTATTCTGATAATTTCTGAGCAATCCTGGCTCTTGGATGCTGCACTGTTACGACACACTGCAAAACTAACAGTGAAATTAGCAGTCGTATTCTATGAGATCTGAAAGCTTCCTCACCTGAGTTGCTCAAAAGGAAAGACTTTTCTTTTCCGCTTGTAATGACATGAAAAAGAAACAAAATTGGCCACAGCTACTCAGTGCCTGATTAACAAAGTACACACTGCTCCAGAATGCTCAAACGCTAGTAATTCAATTTAAAGGTATACATTAGAAGCACATGTTACAGCTGATTCTGTGTGCTTTTAATTGGCTTAACTACCAGGTTTACAGAGGGGAGGTGGAACTCTTGCTGCGATGTTCTCTCAATACAGAACAACACGTTACGACAGATTCTCAGTTATCCAGAATGAATCAGAGTTGTATAGTACCTTTTTTCCTCAGTGTTGTTTTCTAATCAAAAACATTCCCCTTGTTCTCATATCCATCCCACGAAAGTACTAATAGAAGCAAACTTATACCAGACGATTTCATAATGAGTCACAAAAGCTTAAACAAATAATTAAAAAGGACAAAACATTGCTCATTTCTGACATTTACCAAAACTTCTGTTCCAAAACTGCACTAATACTACCCTTTTAAGCAAAAATGTTATTAACTTTAATGTTTATCATAATTCAGTCATCAATAACAATATCACAGTTTTGCTTGTTATCTCATTAACCTGGTGCTCCTCATGCTTCTTCTCATAAACAGTGCAGGAGTGTTATTATAACCTTGCTGTTCATTTAATTGCTGTTAAAAATCGTGATGATCAGAGTGGTCTACATAATTTTTGGCAGCAGATTCCAAGCTTTCTAATAGACTGCTTTCCACCTGGTTTCACTTCAGGATTCAGAATTTCCCTGTGGCTGGCAACCTCCACTGTTGCAGCTGCATTTCTGTCAGGGTCACAAACACAGCTGGGGTACAGACATCTTACACAAGGAACTGTGATGACTTGGCCAGATCATTAAATCCAATTTTTTCCCCTCCCATTTCTTGTCTATCCAGGAAATTCAAAATAGCAGAAGAAGATGGGGGCTCTGCATTTTAAGTGACTTGCAAGATGTGTTTATTTTTTCTTTGAGTAAGAGATCTCCAGTTGTGGGAAGCTACAGAAGTTCCACCAGCCAAGACTTTCAGGATCAGCTGGAAGCAGAAGTGGAAAAATGTAGTATCTTCCATTATCTCCTCAGAACTCTAGAGTATGTGATTGAATTTTATCCACCTACATAAATCTGGAAACATCAGTAAATCTTGGTATCCAGTTTTCCGTGCATCAAGCTTAACATAATTGATAGATAAGAAAAAAAATTACATGCAAATAGGCTGTGTTGATTTAACAAAACCTGGTTTGTGGGGGCAGGAGAAAAGCTGCTCGAAACTTCCATGTCCAGCACAGAGCCAATCGCTGAAGGCTCTGACCATGGGCAGGTTACAAGCCCAGTTAGACAAGTTGGTAACGCCTCTGTGATGACATTTAAGAAAGGAAAAAACCACAGGAAGCTCTTTTCTTCTCCTGAGGGGTGGTGAGGTGGCCACCAGGTGGTTGCCAGGGAGGACCACATGGCCGGCAGAGAGAGACATGGCAAGCAATTCCCTGATGCAGAGCCCAGACAAGATCAACCTCTCAACTGCAACTTACAGCCAACAACTTTCTTCCAAGTCAGAGTGCAAAGGAAAAGTGAGGACACGTGAGGAGAACCAACATGGCGGCACCGAGGTCAGTGAAAAGGAGGAGAGGGGAAAAAGTGCTCCAAGCACTGGAGCTGAGGTTCTCCTGCAAGCTGTGGTGAGGACTATAATACAACAAACTGTTTCCCTGTAATTCATGAGGTGCATGGGGAGGGTGCAGAGATCCACGCACAGCCCCTGAAGAAGAGTACTCACACTGGAGTGTGTGGATGCTGAAAAGCTGTAATCTAGTGAGGAACTTGAACAGAGAGAGATGACCCTTGCTTTTAGAGATAGAGAGCCTTCGCTTCCAAACTAGAACAGCTCATCCTTAAAAGACTAAACCCCATGAACTAAAATGACCCATGCTGGCAGCTGTGGGAAGACTGCTTGGCCCGTGGGAGGGATTTCACATTGCAGCAGGTTCGGGTGGGCTGTTGCTTGTGAAAGTTAAAACCAAAACCAATCACCCAGTGGATGATGATGATGATGCAGGGGAAGGACCCTCAAAGCCAGCAGAGGAAAATGAGTGAATAGTTTTTCTCGTGGGTGCCTGGCACTTAACCAGTGTCAAACTGTGACAAAGGCTTAACCTATTTCTAAATTGAACTTAAGATAATTGCACAGTTCATTTAGTCTTTAAATTTTACATGTGGAAGCAACACATATGGAACGTTACAGATGAATAGAAGTTTATCCAGCTCTACCACCATCTTGGACTCTGGAAAGTCTGAATATTTGCTCTGAACTTCTGTAGTATCCTTATGGCATGACCTCTAAACTCCGTGGTATATAGAGATCTGAATTTTAATTAATAAGACAGTATTGTACACAGCATTGTTAATTACTTTGAAATGTTCCAGATGCAAAAGCAAATCAGAGTTTGTGTTTTTCTCTGAATATATAAACATAATGACTTATATGGGAACGTGTAGCTGGCTGTGGAGTATAAATCAGAGAATCCTGAAATTTATAATTATGCTTCTGCAAACAAGGTTTGCTGGTGGATGCAGTAAAGAGATGTAGCTTTCTGAGATGTGGATGCAAGCCAGTTCCCCACATCTAAGTATCAAAGGTTAAGAGAACTCTGCAACCTCAGTATAAATATGTATCTGAATATATGTAACAGACACTGCAGTGGAACTCATCCAAATAACAGCACAAACACTCCTTTGAATGATAAGGAATCCAAAATCAAATAAAAACTTTCTAAGATGTTCTGTAAGAGAGCAGTTATTTCAAAGGAGGTTGAAGGTGTTCAATAGCCTTGAAAAATCACAGCCCAAATTGTACAGAGCACATAGCAGTACAGGTACTGGTATTATTACTCTTCTTCACAAGAGTTTTGAGAGAGACAATCCCCAGCATGGACTGTTTCCGATTCCAGCCAATATTTCAAGCTCCAGCCCATACAATCATACTAGTTACATAAGCCACTTTCCCAAAAATGCATTACTAGTTAATAATTTTGCACTTACAGATACACTTCTACTCTTTAAAAGCATTGTTAGTGGAATTGAGGGGGCTTCAAGGAGGAAACACAGCTTCCAGTATTTTACACATAAAAATATTAAAATAAACACTGAAGTTTGATGATGAACTTTGTCAATTCATTTGTTGCCATCATCTAAAAACTAGCATGAGCGCTTCTTCCAATCAAAGAATGGGCCTGAAGAGCTTTCTGATTTACCTGGAGCTTCTTAGTGTGTCACAACTTGCATCATCTGAACAACTACAATTGTTTGTAATGCCATTTCCTTATTTCTCAGTCCTCTCTGAGGTGACAGAAGCAATTCCAAAGACTTTACTGCCATTAGAAGTGATGACTGTCAAGGACGCAGAACTGCTAAAAGTTAGAAAAGGAAGGAAGCAGAGGGAACAGCCCCCAGTAAGATGTTTCCCTCCCAAACGAGCATAAAAGCAAAAAATTCAAGCTTCGCATTAAAATCATTCTTTGTCTCGTCTGAATCTTTGAATAAGGCAAGCTCTTGTTAATGATCAAATTGAAAATAAGGGATAGAAGTCTCTTAACTCAGGTGTGCCAGCAAAGTGCCAATGGTCAAGGAAAATAAATACCCACCCACTGTGTATTTAATTTGTGTATTCTTTCTTTCTCTCCTACTACTTTAGTCTGCATGGGGGTTGCCACTCATGCCAATACTTTCCATGCGTTGCCATTAAGTGACATGTTGAATTTTGACTAAACTTTCCAGAAATGAGCTGCCATATATGAACACAGAATTAGGGTTTAAATGGAAATCATTTTACAGCTCTAATTACATGGCATGTTTGGCACAGCCATCAATAATGAATGCTTGCTTAGTTACCCATAGAATTATTATTCAAAAAGGTGGTTTCTGCTACCTCTGAAAAAGCTTTTAAAAATTAAATCCATCCCACCTGTTATTTTTTAACTCAGGAATTACCAGACCAAGCCATCAAATGTTTATATGATGTTTATATGTTTATATATATTTTTATCCTATGAAAAGAACAATAATCCAAACAGTTTAATGTATCATTCCATAAAAGTCAGAACTAAAGCACTGTTAAACCACATTAAAAGTTGGGTTGAAAATCACCTTCCTACCCCTATGTAATAAGAATGCCATAATTTAAAGTTATAACTTTTGTTCTTGCTCATTTAAAATCAGAAAACATATATTTATAGATATTTCTAACAAGCACAGTAGGCTGAATAGAATGCAAAATATGCTAAATAGTACAGCATCATAAAAATGCTTTACTGAATTCAAGACGTTTTAGGGCATGAATCTTGACCATCTTTTTGTTTTACATATGGACTCAACCCACCTCTTCCACATGATGTGATGCAAGTAGTCTTCTTGTGGTAAAAAAGTAGAAATATACTAACTTTGCTCTGTAACTTGAAAGATACTTTTCATTATGCAGATGTATATTTCCTTGCAGGCTTTAAAGTCCCAGCAAGGTTATCAGAGATCTTTAAACACATAAGTCCTTCATTCAGTGTTTTTTTTAATTTCTGGATTATTTCCTGATGCAGGAGTGGGCTACAGTAATTCAGGTACAAATGAAACTGCCAAGAGGCAGCTGCACTCCGTATGCTCAGCCAAATACACACTCTGACTCCAGTTTTTACTGTTATGATTTTGTTTCATAACATCTATAAGGCATTTCAGCTGTAATGGCCTTTAGGGATTATTACTGAACTCCTTGGGTGGTTATAGCTACCCAGCCTCTGGCTCTGTGACTCCTCACAGACTAAGCAGAATTCTGCAGCATTCTTTGTAGGTATTCATTTATGTGGATCACACCACATGTCGCTGGCTAAGGCAGACAGCCCACAAAAGCGAGTTTCTTCCTTGTGTCTTATCCCAAGAAGAGACTGAATGCATACATCTTGCCTTACAACCCCATGAAATCTCTTGCAATCCAGTATTCTCCCATCCCCCTGGGGCATCACAAGAGGGAATCAATTCATAAACTGTTGAAATCAGTCTCAAAGGAAAATTTTTTGCTTGCATTTAAAAATAGTCCTAGAGGGAAAGCAGGAAAGTGGACTGACTACTTTTAGAGTTTTCTGAATGTAGGTGTTGTAAAAAAAGAAAGCAGACAAATTTATTTCTTAGATAGGGTTTAAATGTCTAACTCTTAAAACAGATGCAAAGCTTGCTAAAGAAATTTCTGTGCTTAACTTTCCTTTGGACAGTGAGTACTGGATCATTCCAAACTGTACAATTTTTAATCCAAATTACTGAACGGCAGACAAAGTCCTTGTCTAAATGAAAGCTACGCAGAAATCATAGGCTTGTTCCCATACATCTCTCTTTTAAATGGCTTGAAGGTGAAAGCCATCTTAAAGGCACTCTGACCCATGCTCACAACAAGATGAAGCTATTGCTGTTTCCACAACTTTTGCATGTTTTATAAGGTTCACTTACAGGACTCCTCTTGACTGAAATGTGTTTAAACAGCCTATTGGATTTAAGTATCAGTAATAATTTACTAGAAGGGTTCTTCAATTGGTTCCTCATTCTCAGTGCACTTCCAGAAACTTTCTCACATTTGTGTAAATTAAATGTGTGTTGTCAAAAACTCAGCACTGACCATTTTAGCCGGATCACCTGGAAGTCATGAAGCAATAGGATAATATTAAAGGGTCATATATATGTCACTGACAGGAGCCTGTGGTTTTATAAAATGATTGCAAGCTCTGATTTATGCCACCTGCAGACAAGCCAGGCTAATTTTCTCCCTTTCTGAGCTTGGTTCTGCCGACGAGAGAGAATCTCTATCTTGCATTCTCTTATCTTCAGATAAATAAGATGAGGTATTCCTCAGGCAGAAAAAATTAGAATTAGATCTCTGCAACGTGACATACTGCTGCAGCCAGGTTGAGCCTGAGCCTTTTCAAAAATTCCTCGTGAAAATTCCCTGTTTACTTCGGAGTCTGTGTCCTACCTTTGTGCTTTGTTTTGTCTACAGTCTTCTGGGATATTTTTGTTGCTATTGTTATGGAAGTGTGATAACTTGAGTGAGCACATCTCCCTTTTCCTCACCAAAAAGTGTTGCTGTAAATTTCCAAGACTCCAAACATAACAGAAATTAACCTGCTTGTGACAAGACACAGTTTGTATTTTCCATCTTCCCACAGTTTCACAGTTTTCACATACACTTGTCAACAGGCCAATATAGATAGGCCTATCTATAGGTAGATACCACAGATAATATAAATTAGGTAACCTCTAGCATTGGCTTTTATATGCTTACCACACATAAAATAAAATGGAGAAAGAGCATTCTTTTGAAAGACATCAGTTCAGCATTAGTACTATCTGTCTGTGGTTTGCAAATAGCTCAGTCAGAAAAAAATGAAAGTTTCAAGCACTTAATTTTCAGAAAAAAAGCTGAAAATAAAATGTGGCAAATCTTTCTGGGAAAATAGTTGCAGGCTCATGACTGAAAATACAGTAATTGGTTAATAATAATAACAATATTATAAAATTAACTTTTTTTTTTTTAACCTGTCTTGGAAAGATAGTTTCCATAGTTCTGTTGTATAAAACCAAATGGAAACAATCTGATAGAACTCTCATACTTGTAACTAGCAGAACATAGAGTGGGAAAATGTTGAAGCAAATTTTATTCTGAGTTTTCCCCTAAATAGGAGGAATTTCAGATCTGAGATTTCTCATTCTACTTCAGTTCTATCCTATGTAACTTCACTGGAAGAAATGCCCTCCAGTCAGATGTTTGAGACAAATCAAATGACACCATGCCAAAAGGTCACTGTACTCTGACCCTCAGGGCAGATACAACACACGGAGATTTTCTGCAAGAGAGAACAAGATATATCAGCCCAAGCGATAACCCAAAAGTCTAAGAGGGAAAATTGATACACACACTATAGATCTTTCCAGTTGAAATTCTGAAATAGCTCAGAGAAGAGCTTGTTGAACTTCCTCTATGCCATTGATATGTCATCCCCATCAACACATGACTCTGAGGCAGGACAGGAACAGTCTGTGCTCAGGATCAAGGCACTGAGTTGTGGCTCTACAATGACTCAGATCTAACTGCCCCAAGTTATGTTATAAAGCCAGGCTGCTGAGAAAAGAGGAGAAAGTAACCTACACCCTGGCCATGCACCTGGGCTGTTATAAATTTTACTGTTGCCCCCTTTCCTTTCTCTTACACCAACCAGGTATCTCCAAATCTTACTACTCCAGATTCACACCTCATAAAAATCTGCAGCAGAAAAGCTGATTATCACATTTTAAACAAACTTACCTTAAAGAAAAGTAGATTTTTTGAAAAGTTAAATCAAACAATTTTTATTAAACTGTTCTTATCTCAGCATACAAATAGTCTTTTGGAACTATTGGTTCAGATTATTTTGTTAAAGAATACAGACCAGTAAAGTAAGGAAAAACAGCAAGTATCTCAGCAACAAAGTTGGAGGAGTTTGCAATTAGAAGGACTACAGAAATTCAATTTTGCTTACTTCTTTGACATAAAAATGCATATGGTGGGAACAATCAGACTTTGGTATGGCAGGATTCCCTCCAATAAAATGTTAAAGACAGAAGCACACAAAATCAGTGCATTTTCTAGTGGCCTATCCTTGTGTTAGATAAGCACAAGGGACAACATAAGCCTCATGTTCTAATTTGACATGAGCATATCTGACTGGGCAGATTATACCAAGGGAATGAATGAATAACAGACATCCTCACCATCCTAAATCTGTACTTGTGCTATGGCTAGACTTGCAGTGAGCTTAAGTCAAATCTACAAATGTTCAGGACACATAAAAGAACAAATTAAAATGGAAGCCAGAAAACAATAGCATTGCAATAATCCTACCCAGCTATCTTCATTTTCTCTAGCTTTAGCTTCTGTCAGAGCCTCCTTAGGTGCTCTGCTGTGCTCATTTTTGTTAAGAACTTGTTTCAGAGTTGGGATTCCAGAAAATGAGAAAGATTATTCTTACACAGGTCTCACAGCCCTGCTGGGTGAAAGCTCTGACAGGAATGACTCTGTCCCTGAAGGACCCAATTCCAATCAGGCAGAGATCCAAGGCAGCAGGAGACCTAACAGAATGAGGGCACACCATAGTTATTCAAGAGGGCTTTGTTCCTGGAAAGGTAAAGCTGTGATAGTGCCCAGATTGCTCTAGGACAGCAGCCAGAGACTGCACCAGTAGGAACACCTGCAGGGTCATATAAGAATATTGAAATGGGAGGGGAAATAATAGTTGTGGATGTAGCTGGGGCTCTCTCTCCTACCTGGCATCTCTCTCTACCTCAGGAGACCCTTTTCAATGTAGGTACTTGGAGGCAATTAGCAGCTATCAGTAAGGTGACAATGAAGAGGTGAGGGGCCTGGGAAGAGGCAGTCAGATCCCAAAGCTGGCAGATGCAGCTGCTGGAGCTGCAGTGACATTCTAAGACTCTTTGACACTTTTTCCCTAATCACCTGCCATCATGATCACCTGTTTGCTGCAACCTCTTCATCAGGCCACCTCTTTTGCCCCAGCTAGAGGCTTGTTCTCCTTGTTCAGCTAATTCTCTTCCTTTTTCTTACAAATGATCTTTTGGTTAGCAGCTACTTCAGCTGCTCCCTGGATCCTTCCTCTCCTTCCCTCCCTATGAAGCCTTTGCAAGTGCAGAACCATCCTCTTCCCTAAGCTGCTTCTCTTTAACGTTTAGCTGCTCCAAGGCACTGCACTTTCTCCAGATTCCTACAGCACCAACAAACCGAGGTGGACAGTGACCCCATGAAATCCCAGTGACGTCCTGGGTTTACAGCATGTCTGTCCTTGGTGATGTTACAAGACACCTTTTTTAGTATTTTTAGAATTGTGAAATATTAAACTCTTGCCTCCCACCACTGCTGCCCAGACTGCTGTTAATGTGCATTAGGAGAACACACATAAACACTAACAAGACTTTGTGAGTGAATGTGGGGGAAAAAAAGCTACTTAGTTTTGTGGAAAACATACTTCTGGCTATTTTATTAAACAAGCAAAAGCCTACCTTCTTCTTCACATACTAAGCTGCCCATGCACTACAGAACACTTATACAGCAATTTCACACTCTATTTTTAAATGTTATAAATAGTTCTCTTAAAATACCAATTGATGCAACCAAATGGCATGGCCTAATAATAATATGGAGAAAGATCAAGAGTAAAATGCCACATACAGAGGTACATAATCACACTCCTGTGTCATCTGAAACCATTCTAAATAGAACTTTATGATGATGTTTAGAGAGGTACTGATAAGAGATGGAGGAAAAGGGATGTGTAGATCACAGAAGGAAGTTCACAGCTTCTCTGCCAGAAATGCTGGAACAGTGAAGTGGGAGGTAGCATATACACACATACAACTAGGAAGGAGAAAAACTGCAACACCACAGGGATGTACAGTGAACTGTATTTAAGGCTTGAAAGCATCAGCACAAATTCAGTGTCAAACTGCCTCCATGCAGCCTGTCAGGGTACAGAATGGGGGCCAGGTACAAGATGGACAGCAAACATAACACATTCAGGCACCTTTTCATCCAGATGCCCACCAGCCAGAAACCCTCTGGCATCCACTGGTACCTGCTGGCAAGGCTTTTTCTTATCTAGAAGTGGCCAATCCCCCATCCACTAACAAAAGCAGTACCTCATAGCTACTTAGCCTGCTGTGCTGCCCCTTCAAAGCAGGCTTTTAATTTTAGTGACAGAAGTCTTAACACTTTCCTCTGCTTAACTCTGCTCCTGGCATCTCACCCAGGTACTCGTTAATTCACGTGATGTCTTTCCACTTATCATCTCTCATGTAGGCAGTAGGGAATTCTAATGTGTCCCTCCATGCCTGATACCTCTCTTGGCCCATCTACCACCAAAGTCCACTGTGGCTGCACTCACATTTCACTGCTTCCTGTATGAGTTTTAACTTCTCTGTCAGTTCTTGGCTAGAAGTGCTTCCTCTGTTCACCTGCAGGCTGCCTTAACATCCAGAGGCCACTGGGAGCCTCACATTCTCTCCAAGTGCCTTTTCATGATGAACACAAGTGTCTCCTTTGCTCCTCTTCCTCACACGCTCTGCCATTGTCAGTCTCAAGTTCACTCTTAGGAGCGTGGAGACTTCAAGTCTGTCTTGAGCAGGGTCGAAATCAGACTAATGTGCCAGGGTTCTCAGTCCCTTACTAGCTAATTTTTAGTTTATATAAAAAACCACTATCCCTTCAGGCTAGCCAAACCACTCTGTAGATGAACACGAGTACTGTGAGCTTTTCTTAGTGCTTTTAGCTAGGCCAGACCACAGCTCATTTTCTGTAGCTTGTAACACTTGTGAATCAGTACATTTCAATTTCTGAAGTCATACCAAAGACTTGGACCCGTGTGAGTTTATTCTCTTTGGAGAATATTTGGCTTTTATGTAAATGTTCAGATTATAAACAAAGGCTTAGGAAGCATCATTTGTGCATGGAAGTGATGGCATTGCTTTCCAGTTACACTACACAGTGACTCTGTAATGAATGTTTAATTCTCCAGAGCACAGGAAAATGTTTTTCATTGTTTTTCTGGAGCAATTTCAGCTGGGTTTTGATAGTTTTCTTTATCTATTTACTAGTACTTCTGGTTTGCCCAGAGGCATCTATTGGAAATATTAAAAAGTTAGGACAAAGGATCCAACCACATATTAGTCTATGAATGAAATGTTTTCCTTGAGCTGGAACTGTTTTGAATTCAGTACAATTTCTAATCATCATCTGGCACAAGAAGCAGCAGTCAACACAATATAATTGTATGCTGAGAATTGTTTGCAAGAAAGTTCCAAATACTAATAAAGATTAAGCTTAACCATAAAAATTACATGACATAAAAATAAATAATAATCTTTAAGGGCTAAGGCAGTAATTTTGTTAAAAATAAACATAAATGCCATCAAGAACATTCTGAAAATACTAGTAATAAACACATAAACCAGTAATGAAAAAAAAACCAGACTAAACTAAGAACTCTCACAGAAGAGGAGCTAGATGCTCAGAGGGCATTTTCAGTGGATTTCAGACTCTTATAGTACCAGTTGTTAATTTAAATCCTGTCCAAACCATGAGTGACTGAACCGAGAGAATTATCTACAGCAATCAATTAATACCAGTAAATTTCTCTGCTTGTGAACTTTCCATATATCATTATTTACAGTATATGAATCATCATTTAATCATTTAGAAATACATGTTTTATGCATTGTATCAGCCTATGGAATGCTTGCAAATTATTTGCTGTTTGTAACTTGTCTGTGCTGTGAATTTCATCATAGTCACGTATTACAAAGCACAGCAATATTTTCACAAGTTTTGCCATCCATCCTGTGTGATTTAAAATAAACTGCTATGTACCAGTTGAAAAAAAAAAAAAAAGAAGAAAATTTCATGCTGAAAGTTGATTGCAGCTGCTGTCTGAATGCTACCCAATCCTATTCAATGGTCTTCAAAGATGAGCACATGCCTTGTTAGAGATAATTCATGTAATAGGTGCAAGTCTTTCAAAGCATGGAAAGGAATCCTACGCCTACACTTGCACCAAGATAGTAAGGTAACTATTGTTCAATGCCACATATCATATAACTGAAACACAGTAAAAATCTAGATATATTTACAGGGATTTACCTGGAAAAGTAGGTGCTAAAGATTGGAATTTGCACACTGTAGGCTTAAAAAGAGAATAGTCATGAGGAATCCATCGTGACACATGAGACACAGCTTCTCAGAAAGTGTTGAAGAGGGACGATTACAGATCTCCAGATGAAAAAACTGCCTGGGCTGCTGCCAATGAGTTCAGGGGAACCTGTGTATTTGCAAATAGTTGGACTACTCCCTGCACACCTCTTTTGCCAAAACACTACTCAAAACCTCCACTTTACATCTTCATAATATCTGTCCTTCATTGAATCTAATATTTCCATAACTAACCAGCTGGTCACCCAGCTCATGGAAGGAAACCCCTACTAGGAGAGAGGGCAGCTGCAAAGCCTGTGAACCATCTCAAAGACCATCCTGAACACTGAAACAGTTTAGTCTGTAAGTTTTTAACTCCTTTCCTGGATTCTTTTCTTTAATTTTGAATTATTTTCCTGATAACTATAAAGTGTAAAAAAATATATATGTTTAAAAAAATATAGAGAGAGGTAGATGGGACAGGACTCAACAAATATTCATTGAAAAATACCTTCATACAAATGTGTCCAAGGCATCGTCTTATCTATGAACGTGCTGGTAAATCAGTTATGTGAAGGCGTGATCAGCAGAGGCCAAAGAGATAGCAGAGACCTTCTAAGACAATTTCAAGTTTCTCTCTGAAGGGACTGTTGGCTGGATAGACTTTTCCATCAGTTGTCACCTCACCATTGTAATGGTTTAACCACGTTTAGCAACCAATACCACCAGCTGCTCACTTGCTCCTCCAGTGAGATGGGGGAAAACATTGGAAGAGTAAAAGAAAACATGTGGGTTGAGATGAAGACAGTTTAACAGGTAAAGCAAAAGTTGTGCACAAGCAGATCAAAACAAAGAATTCATTCCCATGGGCAGGCAGGTGTTCAGTTATTCCCAGGAGAGCAGGGCTGCATCATGAGTAACAGGGACTTGGTAAAAAGAA